>NW_027282319.1:0-217500 GCF_046629955.1 Centroberyx affinis | reverse complement strand
CCTGTAGGGACTTGTGTGTCTGGTATTTAATAGTGGGTTTAAAGTGTCCTTATTTCATGATATTTATTTATATATTTTTTTGTACCTCCTAACACTAACACCAGAATATTCCTATATGGATTTTTCTATGTTCTACATTTTGTTATAAGATTAGGATAGGCTAGTTATTTTGGGGAAGTTATTAAGGGAATACTGATGCAGATTCCTTTTTAGCAATGTTTTATTTTTGAGCACTTAAAACAGTTTTCACATTCATTATTCTTGTGTTGATACAACAGTCAGATGATAATATATAGCTAATAGATGGTGGTAGATTATCAATGACAGTCTCCGGCCATATCAGGAATTTCAGGGCTTAAAGAAAACTGTATTTTTCTAACATTTTATAATGCTTCATCAATGTGTTAGCTTGTCCCTAGGGCTATGAAACGTTTTCTAATAAAAGTTGTACAGAATGCCGGCTGTCTGTTGCAGCAAAAATGGCAAACCTGGAGATGAGATAAGGCGTTACTGCAGGACACTTGTGTGAATTTTGTTTCATACAACATTCATAAATCCATATCAAACTGTCCAAAGTCATAGGATTAATTGTATGTGAACTTGATTGAACTGTCCAAGATCAGCGGATTAACATGTTAATTCTGTTTTTGGTGAATTCTCCCTTTAATTCTATATAGCCTTTAATAATAGCAGCTGATGTGATGGTATCAATATGTAGTGCTTACTGTAGCTTGGACACATTTAGTGGCAGTTGTGTGGAGAAACATCTGACTGCACAATACTGGAGATTTCTGGCCAATTTGTTTATGCCAACCAGGAATACAGACACTTTTTTATCAGACAAGCTCTTTGATCAACTTGCCGTTGTGTGACAAGAGGAAACTGAGATGCTATTACTTCCATCTTTCTAGTACATGGTGGAACAGAATAAACAATCTGAAGCCTTTTTAGGCTGACTGTCAGTTTTTCCTCCATCAGAATAATGTTGTAATCACCTGAAACATGGAACCATGAAACCATAAAACTGTTATTTTCACCCTGGATTGAATTTGTTTAGAGCAGGTGTCAGTCAGTCAGTCAGTCAGTCAGTTACATTTATAAATTTTTTACATTTGAGATATTCAGCCTTAAATGCTCGAGTTTGCAGACGAGCAGACGAGTTTGCAGATGTTGGTCAAAAACATTCTGCCTCAGTTAATCAGTTGCATAAAATGTTGCATGAAATAAGTTGCATGAAATGTTGAAATTGTGGTGAATTGAAAAATTCACCACAAATTGAGCATTAAATGACACTTCACCCATCCACATTGCACCCAAACTCTGTCTAACCTATCCCTCCGCCCCTCTGTCTCCAGGCGCGCCCACAGGCAGGTATATGTTTGTGAGGTGTAACCCCAGCGGAGACCAGCCCAACTGTGTGACTCACCAAAGTCCAGTGATGGCACTGGATCCAGACCTGCCATCCAGACTGCCTGCCTCAGCCGCTCAATATATGTATGTACTCATGTTTTGTGCAACCTTGTGTGTGTGTGTGTGTGTGTGTGTGTGTGTGTGAGAGAGAGAGAGAGAGAGAGAGAAAGAGAGAGAGAGAGTGAGATATAGAGAGAGCCCAATAAAAGCTTGGCATGTTGATGGTATATTTGCTTTCACTTGTAGACACAGTAAGGTGGCTCTGAATAGTGTCTCAGCAGCAGTGAGTTCACTTTGCTGTTAAAATGAGTCTGAAAAACAAAACAACAATTTCAGAGAGTACATATTATAGTCAGATGAACACATACAAAGAAAGCACTGAGTGAAGGGTAATGGAGCTGTTATGTTGATTAACACTGCTCTAACGACACCCTCTATGTGTCTGTGTGTGTGCATGTGTATGTGTGTGTGTGTGTGAGTGTGTAAGTGTCAGGGAGGCGGCCAAGAAAAGCAAGAATAGAGGAGAAATGAGAGGGACAGAAAGAGGGAAAACACTTTAGACAAATAAAGAGACAGACTGCAAGAATGAGGAAGGCATAAAGAGTTTCTTATCTGTGTTGTGTTGTCACACATGTAGATGTAGAAATAGGATTACACAGACGTTAAGCCAATAGATGCTGATCTGTGGTCAGTTTTGCCATCCTTGCCAATAGTTACGGGTAAGAATGAAGATGAGAGAAGCGGATCCTTTCACAGCATTGAAGAACAACTCAAGAACAACTACGCAATACGTATTGTGGGACAGAAAAATGAATGGTGATATTAGCTACATTTTATTCTGCTGTATCACAAATGAGATGGCTTGCCCATCACAATTTCACAAACTCTCCATCAACATTATATTATTTGCACTTTGTAATGACATTTTTAAATTGTTCTTTACATTTTAGCAAGTCAGTGCCATTGCTAGAAAGATTTGTGGCTCAGAAATCAACATAATTCTGCACTCATACTCATACTTTAGTGTCATTGAACTTTTATTTATTACATCGTATCGTGATTTTATCTAATTGTGAACCCCATATCGTGTATCAAATCGTATCATGAGATTAGCATATTGTCCCATCACTAGTAATGCATTTTATGTTTACATTTTTAATTGAGTCTATACCTAGTTTTTAGACTCTAATTTTGCACAGCTTTCTGGAAGCTGAATAGTTCCAGATTCTTCCATTTAGTTGAACTTCAAAACTGTGACCCTTCTGAAATTAATGACCAGAACAGAGCTGTGATGTAACTTAGTATGTGAAACCAGTGATGTTTTAGTGCGTGTGTGTGTGTGTGTGTGTGTGTGTGTGTGTGTGTGTGTGTGTGTTTAACACTTAGGTTGTGTATATGTCTTCCGCAATTAATGTTTTTCTGTGTGTGAAGGAAGGCAGTTGTACTATCACCCTGCCTCAGCTAAGTCGTCAGTTTCCTCTTTTAGTGTTCCTGTCAACAGACATGGCTGCTATCAGATGAAAGCCTTATATTTGCAAAAAGTCAACTTTTCAAGAATGAAAACAAGAAATCATATTTTCCAGCTGCTGCCCATTTATTGTTGAAATCACACAGTGTGTTTTCAATGGGTTTAATGAGCCCTGGGTTCATCGTATTTACTCTGCAGGTAAAGAACAGTGTAAACCTCCAGTTCATGTGAGAAAATTAAAAACACGTTTTACAAGATTTCCACAAGGACATTTAATCAGTCTATCAGAGAAGTTTCTCACACTTGTGGCTTCTGTCACCCCGTCAGCATGTTGTCCGAAAACGGCCTTCATGCTTTCTAACATTATTTTAAGGCATATCTTTTTATAGACAATACAGTAAAGAGTGATAGGCAAAATGGGGGATAGAGAGATTGTGTTTGTGTCTGTGTCTGTGAGAGAAAGAGAGAGGGGTGACATGGATTGTTAATCTTTCTGTAAAGAAGGGATAAGATTTGATGTAAGTCATGATGGATGCAAACGCAAAACATCACAAATTGTATGGTATGTACCTTAGTCCACTGAGTCACTACTATGATATGATTTAATTCTGGTTTGATCCGGGTTAAAAGTCTAACTGAGAGTCTATTAGATCCTATATTCATGAAGCTATGAGCAGCAGAGGAAACAGAGACAGAGGGGAAAGGAAAAGAGTCAAAGAGGAAGACCCAAGGAAACCAGAGAGGATGGGAGGTAGAAAGTAGAAAGGAGGGAGAGCGATACACAGAGCAAGGGTGAGACAGACAGTGTGAGAATGGATAGCCTCTTTTATGAGATGCCTGAGTCTTTAGGCTGCACCTTATTAGGCCTCCGACATCATTAGACCTTGCTTAAAAACACAAGGGTCTCAGCAGCAACCCTCCCAGCCTCCGTTTTGCAGCGTGCCTTGAACAGGAAGCCAGAGGGAAGTGTTTAGAGGAAGTGGGCTGTGACGGCTGGTGGCCTGCTGCTTCTGGTCTATTGTTCTGTGCCTGGAAATTAGCTGTGCTGTACTGGTCTGGTTCTCAGGCTTGAGAGGTAACAGGTCACGTGTAACAGGGACACAGTAATCTAATTAAATTGGCAACTGGAATCTCTTACATTGACTGCAATGTTTCATACAAGCCTTGCAAGCATATCATTGGTTTACAAGGCAAGGCAAGGCAAGTTTACTTATATTGCATATTTCATACACAACGGCAATTCAAAGTGCTTTACATAATAGAAGAAAAAAAAGACATAGCTGAAAGTGCATTAAAATCACATTTAGAAAGACAGTGCAAGAAAATTAGAAAGATAAAAAGATAAAGAAAAGTAAAAGTGCATTAAAATCACATTTAAAAAGAAAATATACTACTACCAACTGAAACAGGCCCAGCACTGCATTGCCCCCAATTCCCTTACTGCACTACTAAAGCTCATCGTGAGAGATGGAGATAATCATGCATCACTTCTTAAAATGGACCCTATTCAGAGGAGCTTTTAGGGAGATGGAGACCTTAGAGGAGGGCTTTAAGCATGGCAATGTCGGTTAAACGAAGTGTAAAAAAGTGTCATATTTTTAAATGATGTGATCTTAAAGAGCAACTCTGTCTCAGTCCAGTATCCACCCAGTATGCCCAAACATTCTCATTCTCATCCTGATTCCAGGGAGGAAGAGGCTGCACCGGAGGAGGAGGAGGGGCCAATGGGAGACGAGAGAAAGATGATGATGGCCACCATGCCCCTGCCTGAGGAAGGGTCTGGTGCTTTTGAGGGCTCCGCAGCTGAACTTCCATTTATGGCGGACCGGTCCTTTGTGACTGGCGAATCAGAGACTGGCTCTGGGGAGTCCTGGACAGAGAAGGAGGCAGAGCGATACCAAGGTAAGTAAATGGAGGAATGTGGATGCTATGTATTCCACAGGTTTCTGCATTCATGCTGAAGGCATCTTCTACCTGCTACAGTCTCACTCAAAATGATTCATCAATTGCTAACATTCCCATTGTTAATCTCTTATACCTACTGGCCCCATGAATCTGTTTACATTCAAAAGTATCTGCTATAATAATACCAATTGGCTGCTCATTGTTTGTGCCCCTCTCACTCTGTCCCTTCCTTGTTTTGTACATCTAGCACTATGAGCCCTTCTGGTTTTCTGCCCAGAGCAGTGTAACCTCTCACTCCACCTAGCTTTCTGCATGGCCCCTCCTTGTTATCTGCTCCCTGTAATCTGATCCCTCCTTATTTTCTGGTTGTAGGTCTGAGTGAGGATCCAGAGCATATGAGTTTGGAGCTGCTGCTTGATGAGGCAAAGCCAGCCGAGCACGAGCTGAGAGAAGACCACCTACTGCAGCTGTAGACTGACACACACACACACACACACACAGACACACGCACACACAGACACACACACACACACACACACACACACACACACACACACACACACACAAGGCTGTCATCTATTGTGTTTCCATCCAGTCCAAGAGTAAAATAAAAATTGCATCACCACCTGGTGGTAGATAGCCTTGGCCAATCAGAAGTTGAAGTTTTAAATTCTCAGAGCTACTGATGGGAGATAATTCTCTTTAGGGGCAAAGGAACAATTGCAAATGTATATGTACCTGCCAAAATAAAGGAAAGGAAAGGAAATTACATATATACACTCTTACTGTAAGTTGTTATTAACGTTTTTGGCAGTGCCCTGTATTTACATTTTCTTGTTGAGAACATATATTAGATATTATCAGATATTATTGTATAAATTGGAATATAACTTTTTAATATGACTTTTGGAATATGCTTTTCTAGAAGTGTAAGGCCAGTGCAATAAGTTGATGCCCCTGTCCACGCATTGCTCACTGTGTGCAGCTGTGGTTCCCAACCATTTTTTCCAAAGGCCCCTTTAAATCAAGCCTGATAAAATGTAGTTTTTATAAATCTCAAATGCCAACTCACCCCTCATAACGCTTGGGACCCCCCTCCCTCCCCTATAGGTGGGTGGGACCATGAGTCACGTGTGTCTTTAAGACACACAACAGTAATAAGTTATTATATCAGAAGAATTTGATCCCTTTGTCTCAAGTTTTCTGAAACATCATGCCCACCCAGGAGGGTCCCGCACCCCATGTTGAGAACCGCTGGTCTGCAGGGTTGAACAGGAGAACCTTGCTAATCCAAACCCCTCAGGAGTGGAGCGGATTCCACACAATCCTTGACACTGTGAGCTGGAACTTATTCAAAATATGAACTGTGCTCATGCATGCATTTGCATTTCAAATACTTCTATCAATAAAGGAGTTACAACATCAGTATCCAATAGTATTTTCAGTACATCTTGTGCATAATGCCTGTTCAGTCAACTGGGCAGTTTGTAAATCTCAGGTTTGGATAAACAAGGTTCTACTGTCCTGTGGTCTTTGTCTGACAGCTGCCCAACGATATGGCATCACATCCAGAATTTTACAACACCTTATCCAGAGATACATATTTTTTTTTAAAGTAATGATGTGACAAGACAAGTGTATGCATTAAACTGAACTCATTTTGATGGCATCTACAATTTGCAGTAGACATTTTAAGAATGTAGTTGACACACTGATCTAGAGTGAATTAAAATAAGCGCTAAAGAAGAACAAGCCATTTCTGAGTCTCATAATTCTCAGTAGACAATGATGAACAAGTGCATCACAGCTTGCAACACAATCATATTGCAGCGTCAATTTAGCATAGATTACAGTGCAAAAAAACGAGAACATGATAAAGGATTTGTTGCTGTGCTTTTCAAAACTATCTCTGGCAGGTGTCACCCCTCTCTGTGTTTTGTCACATCTCTAACTCTGGCTTTACTGCAGAAGGAGGAGAAAAGGGCTTGGATAGACTAAGCTATCCTGAGAAGGGCTGGGTTCAGCTCACTCAGTTCAGTCAACAGAGGAAATGGATATTATACAAAATCAATTCTGATATTTAAAACCTTTTGGAATGAGAAAGCTTTTTACCAAACACATTAAGAAATAAATGATTGAATGAATGCTATGGCATTAGCAAATGAATTATAGTTTGTATTTACATTCTGAGTTAGTTGATTCGAAGCTGAGTTGAACCTCTCCTGCTCACAGCCTTTAATTTTTTACTTGCTGAGAATGTGAGTGTTAAGCTTAGAATGGTGGCTTTTATATTTTATAGCTCAGTGATTTATAGTCATGTCATTTCCAGAATTAAGACAAATGTTTTTTTAATGCATAAGAAATTAAAATGAATAAATAAATACATTTATTTTACGTGCTGGATGCAATTGAAGCTATTAATAATCCAAGTTAATTATTATTCTGTGACAGATTATCAATGTGACAAGTTATCATTCTGCACCTCTGTTTCTTGAATCTGCATAGAAGGGAGAATGTGGTGGATAATGCAATAAAACTATTTTCATCTACATGCTATTCCTTAATGATTTTTCTGATGCATTAGACAGTGTACAGTATAGAATGACATTTAAGATACAATGTGGAGTGTGATATGGGATATTAGCTTAATATATCATATATATAATTATAACAACAACAACAATAATAATAATAGTAGTAGTAGTAGTAGTAGATGTAGTAGTAGTAGTAGTAGTGGTAGTATTACATTTAGACAGTGTATTGTGGGGAGTGACAGAGAAATGACAATCATTAGCCTGATCTGAAACCTCAGTATCATAGCCATTTAACAGTATGCAGTGTAGCCTGCTGGACTACAAGAACAATCTTTAATTCAACCATTTGATTTCTACAAAGTCATACTATCAGCATATAAGTGCCATTGTTTAAGTTCCTGGTTCAAGTGACTTTGTGGTTCCAACTTCTCAGCCTATTGCACCAAATTAGACAGACAGTTGAGTTCAGAGAGCAGAGAATAATAATAATAATAATAATAATAATAATACATTTTATTTATAGAGCACTTTTCAGGGTACTCAAAGACACTTTACATAAGTTAAAATGATCATAGAAAACAACACAATAAAAACATATCCACAAGATTAATCACACATTAAAAGCAGTTCTGAAAAGGTGAGTTTTGATTAGTGATTTGAACATGAGCAGGTCGGTACAGTCTCGGATGTGTTTGGGGAGAGAGTTCCAGAGGGAGGGGGCAGCTATGGAGAAGGCTCTGTCGCCCCAGGTCCGGTGCTTGGTCCTGAGTGGTGGAGACAGGAGGTTGGCATCAGAGGAGCGGAGGCAGCAGGAGAGAGTGTGGTGGTGGAGCAGGTCGGTGAGGTAGGAGGGGGCCTGGTTATGGAGGGCTTTGTGAGTGAGGAGAAGGACTTTGAATTGGATCCGTTGTGGGACAGGGAGCCAGTGGAGGTTCTGGAGGACAGGGGTGATGTGGTCACGGGAACGGGAGTGGGTGAGCAGGCAAGCAGCAGAGTTCTGGATGTACTGGAGTTTATTTAGGACTTTGGATAATGTGCCATAAAGAATGCTGTTGCAGTAGTCAATTCTGGATGTGATGAAAGCATGGATCAGAGTTTCAGCAGCAGAGAGGGAGAGTGATGGGCGGAGACGAGCTATGTTTTTTAGGTGGAAAAAGGCAGTTTTGGTGATTTGTTTGACGTGGTGTTCAAAGGAGAGGTTACTGTCGAAAAAGACTCAGAGGTTGAGGATGTGTGGGGAGGGAGACAGAGTGGAGTTATCGATGGTGAGGCAGAAGTTGTGGGTGGCTTTAGTGAGGGATTTGGGACCAATGATTAGCATGTCAGATTTATCACAGTTTAGTTTGAGGAAGTTGGCTTGCATCCATGATTTAATTTCAGTGAGACAGTTGGTCAGAGTGGAGTGAGTAGCAGTGGTGATGGATTTAGTGGAAATGTAGAGCTGGACGTCATTGGCGTAGCAGTGGAAATGGAGACCATGACGACGTATGATGTTACCAAGGGGGAGCAGGTAGAGGATGAAAAGGAGAGGACCAAGCACCGAACCCTGGGGGACGCCTTGGGACAGAGGAGTGGTGGAGGAGGTGCAGTTGTTGATGTTGATGAACTATTGTCTGTTTGTGAGATATGACCTTAGCCGGGAGAGGGCAGTACCGGTGATGTTGAGGGAGGATTCAAGGCGGGAGAGAAGAATGGTGTGGTTGATGGTGAAAAGCTCAGACTCCCATGGCAAAAGCATTTGAAACAGCAATTAGACCATGTGACTTGAAATTAGTGGAATAAAAGGACATTTTACATGTTGACTGTTTTCCTTTGCCAAAGAATTGCCCATTCTTTGTACACATTGTCAGGTATTATCTGTAATTGTGGTTACAAAAAACTGGATTACAAAATCACATTATGCAAATATTTTCAGTCTAGAGGCATCACAACTGGTCACACTTTATTTGTAGTCCCATGCTGATACTCAACTTACTGTCAAAGTGACTATAATGTGTTACAAAAAGTCTACTGAGTTTCAGGTGATAATCACAATAGTGTGAATATTAGTCTATAGACATTCAGTGCTTTTTTGTGGAGTTGTAGCAAACAGACAAGTTACTGTTTATTGAACATCTACTTTTTTCACCTCATAGTTGAGTATCAAGATTTGACTCTCCAAATAAAGTGTCACAACCTGAAAACCTGTTTCAGCTTTGTTGCCTGGAGAAGAAAAGTGAATACCAAGGGTGATGCCACATAGGCAACGTCACAATGTGGGCAATATTACTTTCAGTGTTTCATTAAAAAGTATTGTTGGATATATTTCTGGTGAAATTGGTCATGTAGGAAAAAAATAACTATGTTAAAAAACTCATTATACTTCATCTTTGTACATACAGTATAAAAACACACCTTGGATGAATTCACTGGGTCATACAGTTTCTTGCTGAAACTATATTTTCCATTAAGTGGCCAGAATGGCTCGTGGATTCACAGTTTCACCAGATATTTTAATTTCTCAGCTGTTAAAGAACTTTTTTTGAACAGTATACAATGATCCACAAAAGGTTGTCTATAGTGAATTGTCATTTGCCTATTTCCAGGAATCCCCCAGTGGTCCCTAAAGGCATGTAAGGGAACTCAGAAATAAATAAAGACAAGAATAGTGCAACATTTTCTAGGTCAATACCCAAAGGGAATCCTGGACTTGTGTCTGGTGGATCCCCCTTTGACAACCGCAAGTTTAAGCACTCTGATCTGATCTCTACTAGTTAGTACAGTGACTATCAACCTTTTTCATATCAAGGACCCTAGTTTAGTCCACATTAGGGCCACAGACCCCCATTTGATGATATTTTGTCTCTCAGACCCAAATCTGAGAATATTTTTATTGTCAGATATGATTTTGTCCAGAATTCCATGACTATCTGTATTGTAGGTAGAGAGATAACAGAGAAACTATGATCAGAACAGTCATTCTGCTACATTCTCTAACTGTGTTAACTTCTTGTAAATGAAATAATGCTGAAGTTCATCAATCAATTCATCAGTTTGCTGGGGACCCTCTGGAACCCCCTCAAGGACCCCTGGTGGTCCCCGGACCCCGCGTTGAGAACCACTGGATTAGTAGACTGTGAGAAAGTTTCCATTCAACCTATCTGAGGATCTTCAGGTCAAAGGCCAAGTCCCTGTCCCCTCATAAAGTTTGAGACCCATACCTGCACCCAAAGGGCGTCCGCCCACTCATATGACTGGGATCACGTGACAGTAAACCTTGTTACTGCTTCTTGGTTCAGATAGCAACAGAGAGACTTGGCTACACGGAGAGAGGCTAGCTGTTAGCTTCAACTGTCTAGACGGCCGAAATGGTGAGTGCAAGAAGAAGCAACATCTATTCACACTAACATTACAGTGAAATAAGCCATGCCGTTTTTCGTAAAAAGACGACACTAACAGAGGTTCTCAGTTTCGCTTGCTAATGTTTATGAAACTCTTCCTCCTATGTGACAGGGAAGCTAGCTGGGTTGGCCAAATTAGCACAGTACGAGGCCGTGTCTGCTTTCAAAACTATCGTTTGACTTGCCAGCAAAGCAGCACGTTAGTTAATAGCAATTCAGTTTGTATCTTAACAACTGGAGTTTTGCAGCTTATATTAACGTTAGTCAGAGCTGCAAGGAACCGCGAGAAATTGCAATGTTAGCTAACGTTAGCTGACTATCTGGGCTAGTAGCTACCTGGTTAGCTAACTGTAAGTTAACTGTTACAGCTGCTTTTGATGTGTCCCAAATGCCCTTCCCATGGCAAGTTTATGGCTAATGATGGCAGGGTATGTTAGTTGGAAAAGCATGGATCGCTTATTGATTCAATCAATCAGTCAAGGACTGATTTATTGACATCCTAAGCTGATGCTACTTCTCTGTCAATTGATTGTGCTGTAGTAGTGTTTTTACTGTGTTGTTTGGTGCTGTGAAGCTCAGTGGGTAGAGCATGGCACCAACACTAACAAGTTTAGGGGTTTCAGGGGGCCACCCATATTAAAATGTATCCACTCATGGTACTTTAATGCACATTGTGTAAATGTGCCCCACCATTGATTAGTCTCTCCTGACATGGTGATGATTCCTTCAGATTTGCTGCTCCTACATGCTCAAGCACGTGTTGATGACTCTCTGCCAGCGCAAAGACAAACAATATGGGTGTGGAGCTGATGGCATAACCCCACTGAAGTGTGGATAGGGAGTAGCTGTTATGGCCCTTAGACTGTGGTTGTGTCTAGAGGGCATCCGTCAGCCACTGTGTTGCCATTTATGTTTGCACAGTATGAGATGATCACTTATTAACTATTCTGGCATTCACAACAACCCCAGACAGCCACATTCCACTATCCTCTGACACCATGTAGATGTGTGTAAAGAAACTTAGCCTACTTACACTGAAGTCGATTTGTTGTAGTTTAATGCACGTGTGAACTACGATGCAGCCTCAGACCTCTCATATGTCAAAACACTGTACCCCCTACCCAGAATACCATGGGGCATGAACTTGACCTCAATTATAAAGCAACCAATATGAAATGAGCTGATGCCTATTTCAAAATTCAGGCAAGTATCGACCAATAATATCAGTGTCTTCATATAGCTGTGGGGTACCAATACACACACATACATATGTTTCTAGGGTGTCCTGGGGGGCCCGTTTAGACCAGAGTGTGAGGAGATGTATTCTCTGTTTCTATATCCAATTCTATGTTTCTGTATTCTCTGTTTCCAGAGTTTCCTTGGTGGTTTGTTTGGGCCGGTATGTGAGATAGATGTACTGCTGAATGATGCAGAGAACAGAAAAACAGCTGAGTTGAAGACAGAAGATGGGAAAGTGGAGAAACACTACCTGTTCTATGATGGAGAGTCGGTGTCCGGAAAGGTAAACTGGGTTTTCAATAGTTCTCAAAGTGGGCTCCAGAGCTCAGCAGGGTTCAGTGAGTAGGAACAGGAACATCCCAGAGGATCCTTAGAAAAGTGAAGAATGGTTTTGCTATTATTTTATTAACTAGTTAGCAGGACTCTCAGTTAGCAGATGATGGACTTCTATTTTGGGAACTCCTCTTTTTCTGTGCCTAGTGGGAAATTAAGATTATTTTGCTGTGTGTGCAAGGTTTTCCCTGGCTTTTGGGGGGACTCAGGTGATAATGTTGTTAGTGTTTTGGATTGTAGAGGTATAGAAAAACACCAAGGTGGGATAGTTTAATATGAAGGGACAGCCCTTGTCACGTTGACACATGAGCCTTGTTATAACATGCCTTTTGTCTCATATTGTACGTGATCACAATGAATGTGTTTTCCTTGCAGGTGAATCTGAATGTGAAGCAGGGAGGAAAGAGACTCGAGCACCAGGGCATCCGCATCGAGTTTGTTGGACAGATAGGTGAGCACATCTATCGGTCTGCCTGAAGTCACTGATAGGGTTAATTTAGGATGTACTATGGGCAGGATTTCATTGCCTCTTACCTAGAACTATGAAGTGTTGACAATAATAATTATGATGAGCAGAACTAACCATTTTGTTGCTCTGATGTTTGTGGGATGGGACTGATGGATATATTCTTTTCAAGACTTCATACCTAAGTTAGATCTAAATTTATGAGTAGTTCCCCTGGCATGCATTGTTTGAAATGCGTGTCGAGCTCATGAAAGAGCAGTGTGCGTTAGCGTTAAAAACTACTTGCCAGCAATGTGCTGTGGGCTTCATGTGGCTAAAAGGTTTAACAGAGCATGTGGTTGTCATGTGCAGCCTGCAGCCTGCCATAGTAGAGCTAAACCCTCCTGCTATGAGCAACACTACACAGGAAAACTCCATTTGTAATGAGAGCATTGTGTTCAAAGAGCATGAAATCCTGAAATAAAACTGCTTATGTGCAAGAGAGATGATTTATTTGCTTTCTAGATTTCAGGATGTCATGCTTTTTGGATACGCCACTCTCCAAAATGTATTATGCAAATTAATTATGTTCAGCTCTAAAACAGCTGTGTTCAACTCATAAACCGTTAGCTGTTTCAGTGCTGCTGTTGTTTCATTGCGATGTCTTGAACTGTAAAACTGCGTTGCTGTGTTACAGAGCTGTTCTCTGATAAGAGTAACACCCACGAGTTTGTGGACTTGGTGAAGGAGTTGGCTCTGCCTGGAGAACTCACCCAGAACAGGAGCTACGACTTTGAGTTCATGCAGGTGGAGAAGCCCTACGAGTCCTATACTGGAGCTAATGTCAGACTAAGGTATATTCATAATACACTTTGAGTGTAAGGTAAACTTTGGGTTCTGTTGCATTCTCAACCACATGGTTCTGTCACATGGTTGTGTCCGTACATCCATCTGTTTGTTCTTTAACTGACTTGTGCTCCGACCGCCCTGGAGGGGGCTAGCAAAAAGAAAAACGCCCCGCAGGGATCAATAAATGTATTATTATTGTTATTGGTATTTGTATTGGTATGGTTATTATTGTTATTATTACATTTTGGAGACTACAAGACTACAAGCCTGATTTTGACCAAATGTGGGTGAACAATGTATCAAAATTACACATAGATTGTGGGGGATGCTACTGCAATTAATTGAAAGCTTTTAACAAACATATGTCCTAAGTTGTTTGAGTTACAGTTATGAAAGTGTAAATGTGTGAGAGACATAAGAATGTTATCACAGAAGACCCATGAGCTTCTCCCACTTGTTTTTCTGACTTTTTTCTCTCGCATACTTAATTGTGTGTCACGGATTGGTACAAAAGAACATTTTTGGGTGACACTGTGTTTGCCATAGTGCTGCCTCAGTCCAACCTTCACAGATTGTGTTTTTCTTCCAGGTATTTCCTCAGGGTGACAATAGTTCGGCGTCTGTCTGACCTAGTGAAGGAGTATGAGTTAATTGTCCACCAGTTAGCCACCTACCCAGATGTCAACAATTCCATCAAGATGGAGGTTGGCATAGAAGACTGTCTGCATATTGAGTTTGAATACAATAAATCCAAGTAAGATCAATATTGCTTTAACTTGACTCTAAGAAAATGTCATTATTACTGCCTTAGCATATCCAAATGCCAAATAAGATCCTGTGAAACTGAACTCAGTTCTGTCTCTTCACTAGGTACCACCTTAAGGATGTGATTGTTGGGAAGATCTACTTCCTGCTGGTCAGGATCAAGATCCAACACATGGAGCTACAGCTCATCAAGAAAGAGATAACTGGAATAGGTAAGACTGGGGTAACAATATGTAAATTTAGACTAAAATAGGTCTAATACATGGAGGTACAGCTCATCAAGAAGGAGATCACTGATAAAATTGAGAATGGACCAGCTGACTGTATTCTAGCTGTAAGTCTTCACATGTGATGGGTGAAACTCTTTGTAGCTGTAATATGCTACACTATCTTTATTCTTCTCTTCTCTTGTGCAATTGTATTATTACACTATCCAAGTCCAAGTAATACCATAGAAACTCTAGTCTGCTCTGCTGCACTTTACTGTGCTCTGCTTTGCCGTTGTCTACTGTACACTACTTTTAGTGTCATCATAGCTGGTTCGTATCATGCAGAAATGGTGTGTGTGTAATCTAATTGTATTTTCATTCTTTCCAGGCCCCAGTACTACCACAGAGACAGAGACGGTTGCAAAGTATGAAATCATGGATGGAGCTCCAGTTAAAGGAGAATCAATCCCTATCAGACTGTTCCTTGCAGGTAGGCTCCTCTCCTCTTCTCTTCTCTTCTCTTCTCTCTTCTTCCTAAACATAAAATTGTGTCCGATTGACCCTCCTAAAACATACAAAAAATTGTGTCTGATTGACCTTCTTGTGTATATAAAGTGTTCATAAAAACAGTTAAATAGAATTAGAGTAACTTTTCCCCAGCCTTTTGGAGAGGTTTAAGGCAAAAGGCAAAAATAGGACTATCCAAAACCTTCTGAGGAGCCCTAAGGAAGGATAATTGGAAGTTCTATGTAAGATAAAGATTAGTAATACTTCCAGAGTTTGTTTCCTTTAGATTGGCATTTAAAATGGCAATCTAAGAATTTAATAGACAGTGAAGCTAATGCATTTTTCTGCACCTGTTGAAAGGATATGATCTCATAGCCACAATTTTGGATGTCAGTTCAACCGTTCGCTCCACTATTTTCTTTTCTTGTCCCCTCCTATCTATACATTCATATATACATCTATACATATATATATATTTTTTTACTTGTTGTGTGACAGTGTATCGCTTCTTCTGCCTCCTAACAGGATATGACCTGACAGCCACCATGAGGGATGTCAACAAGAAGTTCTCTGTACGCTACTTCCTTAATCTGGTGCTGGTCGATGAGGAGGACAGGAGATACTTTAAACAACAGGTAAAACGCACACACACACGCAGTGCAGAGTTTGCCTTTGTGGCATTTCACATACTGTAAAATTTCCATTAATGATATAGATATTTATTTACATCAACAAGAGATGGGACCCTGCATTAAAGATGGGCAACTCCTGGAAACAGGTGTTTACTTCATAAAGCAGCAGAATAAGTGTCTGATTATGTCTTGATTTCATCATATTTTATGACTCGTAGCATAAATGACAGAGTTTCTTCGTGCGATGCTGCTAGCTCTTCTGTCACGTGTTCAAGTTTGATGCAGCAGAATTCCCATGTGTTTCTGAGTTATAGTTTCAGTGTTCTGACTGACAAGCAGATTGCATTTTTACCTGGTTTCTATTTGTGACTGAAAATATGTGTGAATCGTGTTTGCCTGATGAAGACCTTGGGGTGCAAACGTTGCATTAGATAAAGCATTAAGAAAGGAGCTCTAATCCAGATAATCCTTTTTGAACCACTTGACTGTAAATATCACACATTCCCTGCCAGTCTAACTTGTCTCAGCACCAGGAGATTTTTTCCCCAAGACTATTCAAGTATACATTCATTCCTTCTTCCCTCCCTCCCTCCCTCCCTCCCTCCCTCTCTCCCTCCCTCCCTCTCTCTGTCTAGGAGATTGTCTTGTGGAGGAAAGCTCCAGAGAAGATGAGGAAACGGAACTTCCACCAGCGCTACGAGTCGCCTGAGACCCGACCCCAGCCGCTTACTGCAGAGCAGCCGGAGATGTGAGGACTAGACTATCGAACTGAAAACACACAGACACACACCCCAACCCTTCACTGCTGAACAGCCAGAGATGTGAGGGCTACCCTGCTATTCCCCTGGACTGAGAAATATATGTATACATGAATACACACATACATGCATACATTCAAACACACCCCTCACCACCAAACGGTTTCAGATGTGAGCTACCCTACCACCCCCATCCCCCAGGACTGAAACACACACACACACATACACACACACAGACATACACTCACATCAAGACACACAAGTATACAATCCCAGTCTGCTGAATGCAAAACAAAACATAGAGAGGGGCCAAGGGTACAGATTGACTTGCCCAACTAAGGAAAACAAAAAGTGAGACAACCTATTTGATCTTGGCTTCCCAGACTGAAAACATGCACACACATACACACACACACACACACACAAGCACGCAAAAGTGCAAGCCATAAGCTCAGTTTGCTGAATGCAAAATAAAATGGGAGCAAAAGACAGAAAAGAGGAGACGGCTACCAGCCACCACACACTAGATCACTTTCTCCTCTCTGTACACAGTCGGCACTGCAACAGGAGCTTCCATTTCTCGCATATTGCACACCAATCATCTTGGACCCGCTCTGGCACACCCCTCCTGTAAAAGAAGCCGTTTCATATAGCCTGGTCGGGGCCAGCCAGTGATTAGAAGCATTCGAGGCAAGTGGGAAGTGAGAGAAGTTTCAGCCTGAGCAGAGGACATGAGAGGCTAAGCTGCGAGTCAAAACACACGCTCTGTGTGTGTGTATTCTCGATGCCCCAGTTGAGGCTCTCGTGACGACACAGTTCTCCTCTCATCTGTCATTTTAGCTCAGAAGTCAGGAATTTCCCAGTTCCTAGTTGTCTCATACGTGTTGCAGAGACAATGGCTGTGCTGACAGTGAGGCTGGACGGCCCACAGACTGCTCTGTCCTTGTGGATTTCTGCTGAACTTGGAAATGCAGAGCTTTGTGCAAAAAATGTCCATCTTAACTTAATTTTTGGTCTTGTATTTAGTCTTAAAATCTGTTTGTTTTTTTGTAAAAGTGAAAAAAAATCTGCCAGTGGAGTGAGATAATTTATCTTGTTTCCAATGTGTGTGATCTGCCTTAATTCAAGATGAAAATTTACTTACTTCAATATATACAATATATAGTCACTTGTTTAACAAAATTCTGGAAACTGAATTGGAAATCTTAAATTAAGATTTTTGCATGTTTTAAAGATTTTAAAACTCAGTACAACATTAAAATGACTTGTTAAGATGAATATTTTGTGCAGGTGTCCACTACTGCTGAAGTCTATCAGGCTACTACAGGCGTGTCTCCAAATTCATCCAGTTGCTATGATTTTGGGATTCAGTCTATATTCTCTGTTTTATAAGGTCAAGCTATTTCTGTGGCAACAGGCATGTTTTGATCTCCAAAGGTGCCGTGTATTTATGACTAATCTTGAAGGATGGAAACCATTTGTTGTCTTTCCTCCAGAGTTATTTAGTGTTCATATCGAGGGGCTGGGATCACTCCACTCTCAATTCAGTCACTTCAGGAATCTGATTTTCTTCAGATTCTAAAATATAAAACTTACAAAACATTTGGGCGAGCGAGGAAGTTGTCATATCCAACTTATTAAGAAATACCTGAGAATGAATGTGCATCAAACTTTAACACGAGTAGCAGCTTCCATTTACATTTTGAATGACTGAATAGAAAATGAAATGACCCCAGCCATGATCAGTAGACTGTATACTCTTTTTTTTTTTTTATCAATTTCACTTTCTCTTTCATAGAGTACAGTGTATGTTGGTATAATTAGAATTCTAATTAATATATGGCTCATGTCTATTATTGTTAGCACTGGAAGTGGTGCGCTATCAAAATACTGTCAAATCCAGCAATGTTCCACTGTGATGCTCAGACCAGCAGTTTAGGTCCCGCTTTAAAGACACACACACACACACACACACACGCACACACACGCGTGAAATCACCTGCCCCGTGTGTAGGGTGAAATTACCCTTCAACTCTGATCTGTGGCCAGTTTTGCACTTTCCCCTCCAATGGTTAAGTTTGGGAAAAGGGGCACGGAAGCTGATACCTTTACAGCACTCAAGGACAACTTCACCTCAAAGATCTCCCATGTCTGTAATCATACTGGCACTTATATATCGCTTCTTGTTTTATTTGGTCTTATTAACTGAGTACAATAGTTTGACACTGTCTCTGTCTGTATCTTTCATGTGCAAGTCATGCCGCCATGTTTTATGTTTCATTTCATTACGTTCTGAACTCTAGAGACTAGAAATACTCCAGTTTTTCTTTGTTCCTTTCCACTGTGGTGTTCTTTTTGGTTTTCCTTTTTCTCTTTCAGAACGTTCTAGTTTGTGTCTTTGTTTCTGCCTGTCTGTCACAACGCCCTTGTCTTTCTGAACATTATACTGTTGTTCCACCAATATTTCTTTCTGAACACTATACAGGGAGGGTTTGTTTGGTTTATTTTAAATGCCTTTTAAAGGTAATGAAGAAACAAATGCCAACAAACTCTGCCCGTCTTATTCACTGCATGTTGATCTTTATACAATGTCCCATCATGCCATTGACGTGTGTGTATGACTGATATCTGTATATATACCCCCCAAAACCCAAATATATAGCTAAAATTAATCGGTGAATAAAGCAAATTTATACTGAATATCTTTTGAGCAACACTCTTATTTAAGATTGCTGTCTGAGTTGGGTGATGGTCAGAAGAGTTACCTCGTGAAAGTGTGTTTGATTGAAACTCCAATGATGAATTTATCAAATTTTATATTTAAGCAATGTGTGATACATGAGTATGTGTAATACATGAGCAATACTGTTTGAGGAAATACGGAAGGAAATGTATAAGAATCTACTTGAGTAAAAGTAAAAAGTACCTCATTTAAAATGTACTCAGAGTAAAAGTTACTTTCCAGAAAGGACAACAGTGTTACATGCGATTTTCCCGTGCAACTATAAAACGACAAGAAGACAGAGTTCAGACGAGATTCTTGTAATTATAAAAAATATAAATTACAAAATAAAGTGCACAAACAAAGTAAATGTAGATTACTCTTCTCTTTGCTGACTGGTCGTTCACTGTGAATGGCTCCACAATGGCTCCACAATTGGCCGGTCAGTTTCTGATGCTTGTGGAGAGCCAGTCGCTATGGTAACGGCGTTGCGCGTGGGGCAGAAGTGAGGCAAGTAACAAAGATCGTGGTTCTGCTCTGCTCAGAGACATTTCTTCGTTATTGAGTGAGTCATCAACTGCATATACGATCTTTGGGTTTACAGGATACACAGGGGCCCTTATGTTTTCCTTGTATGGGGTGTCCGCAGTCATGCCTGTTCATAAATTGTACTCTTATCTAAGCAGAAATTTAAGCCAACTGCATTTATATAGCTTTATTGATTTATTTAAAAACCCCTGAATCATTTAACTACACTGTATTGTAATTCTTTTTACATTACTTATGTAATCATTTTCTGCGCAATTTCAACGCAGGCACATTTGTGGCCAGCTACTCAGCGATTGGGCCTATCCCACGTTGGATACCAGAAAAAGGCGATGTATTGAACGTCCTCTGTTGAAGCTGGCGGTGTGTCCTGCTAATGTAGACTTACTGAACAACATGCAGCAATAGTCATAATCATCTCGGACATAACCCACACACGGCGCCGTCACTGGGGACATTATCCACCCACAAAGATGTCAGTAAACCGGTGTGTGTATATGTTGTCGCGGGTTCAACGACGAATTAGCGCCCTGACTGCCCGGACTGCTGGTGCCTTGCCCGAGAGTCGCGTCTGTCATGTTTCTGGATCTAGTTTGTTGTCAAAACGGCACCAGGCTGTTTCTACGGTTTCCAGCCGAAGTGTTTCGTCTAATAGTTCCTCTCCAAAACCCCCCGACACGTCGCTTTTTGTCCCCCTCGCCATTAAGACAGACACTTCTGCAGATGGGAGTGTGGGAGCCGAGTTGACCCAGCCTCTGGATAAAAGTGAGTTAACGTTAGCTATCTGCTAGTGCTAACTCTGATGTTGGATAACTTGTCACGGTGTAAGGTAGGGGAATGATTCAGCACTCCAGAATAAGAGCTGATAAGCTTTTCGTTGGTTGTTTTTACTTTAAAGCTTATGGGTAGCGCTTCTTCCTTTCTCCTGCCTTAGTACGGTAGCTGTCAGATGTGTACTGAGCCGGAGTGTCAACACAGCCCCCTTCTTTCTTTCTGCTTCCTTGTACAATGCTTTAACCATTTGTCAGACGATTTCACAAACTACCAAGTTAAAAGTAGCCTCCTGCCTTGTTGCTGAGCTACTGGGAGCTCAGGTTAGCTTTGTGTGTTGTTGATCATTAGGTGGCATGAAAGTGAAACCAAATGCTTTTCTGATCTGTGTGTTTCTTTTCTGATGTGTGTTTCTTTCTGCTGTTTGTGTTTGTTGCGTCTTGGTCAGGTGAGCTTCTTAAAGTTCTGAACCGATTTTACAAGAGGAAGGAGATGCAGAAGCTGGCAGCAGACCACGGCCTGGACGGTGAGATCTGAAACCCTCTGGGCATCTTCTGCTCATCTGTTGATCATTTTCACACCAAACATTCTCAATACATTGATATGAAACTGCTCTTCATTAACCCCCCTGCTTAAATAACACAAAAAAACAAGTGACAACTAGGTGATGTGACTTTATGTGTGTGTGTGTGTGTGTTTGTGTGTGTGTGTGTGTGTGTGTGTGTGTGTACACGTACAGCTCGTCTGTTCCACCAGGCCTTCATCAGCTTCAGGAAGTATGTCCTGGAGATGACATCACTCACCGCCGACCTGTACATCATCCTCAGTGACGTCTGCTGTGGCGCAGGTTTGTCACTTTTTAGTCTGTAAAAATGAACAGTTTAATTCTCATCATTCATGACCATGTTAAGCCATCATACCAGTATGTGAGTTTGTGTCAATTACCGATTTCGTTAAAATCCTTTTTTTCGTTTGCTCTCAAGGTCACATAGATGACCTCTACCCATATTTCATGCGTCATGCCAAGCAGATCTTCCCCATGCTGGACTGTATGGACGACCTGAGAAAGATCTCAGACCTCAGAGTCCCTGCCAACTGGTATGTAGGCTATAAATCTGCATACTGGTCCAGGCACTATGAGCTTCACTGGTTGATATCAGGTGGGACACAGTATGTGGAGTTCACTGGAGATGAGTGAACCTGTTGAAACTCCATTCAGGTGTTGGCCCACTGATTTGAGGGTTAAAGGGAAAATGGTAAATCTTTGTAAATCATAGCATGGACTTTTTCCTCACTGGAATAGTTTTTATCATTTGTAATATCAGACTCCCTGTATGTGCTATTAAAACCTCTCGTACTGGTATAACTAACCGGTACCAACACTGCTATACACATTTATTCCCTCTATAGTAGCTCTAGGTTTCAATCAGTATCTGTATATATGATATTATGTAAGTCATAACCTGCAAGACTAATCTTGTGGTTATTGTGTTTGTGTGACTGTCTGTGTGTGTCTATGTTGGTGTGTATTTGTGTGTGTGTGTTCGGCAGGTACCCGGAGGCTCGTGCCATCCAGAGGAAGGTGATTTTCCATGCTGGTCCTACCAACAGTGGTAAAACTTACCAGGCCATCCAGCGCCTACTGGCCGCTAAGTCCGGGGTCTACTGTGGACCGCTCAAACTGCTGGCCCACGAGATCTTTGAGAAGAGCAACGAGGCCGTATGTATCTGTCTCTCCGTCTTTACCTCTCTTTCTCTGTCCTGTATCTTGCTCTCTCTTGCTCAATCTGTTTCTTTTTGTCCTTTCATTGAGTCAATGTCTTTGTCCCACTGCATATCTCTCTCTCTCTCTCTCTCTCTCTGGCCACATATTCTCTACCTCTCTGTTTCTCTTTGTTTTTTTAAGGTATCATCTTTTATCTCATTCTCACCATATTGTACGATTGTGTGTGTGTGTGTGTGTGTGTGTGTGTGTGTGTGTGTGTGTGTGTGTGTGTGTGTGTGTGTGTGTGTGTGTGTGTGTGTGTGTGTGTGTGTGTGCGTGCATATTCCCAGGGCGTGTCATGTGACTTGGTAACAGGAGAGGAGAGGGTGTTCATGGACTCAGAGGGCCGAGTGGCAGGTCATGTGGCCTGTACCATCGAGATGTGTAGCGTCACCACGCCTTGTTAGTACATATAACACACACTGCATACTGTGGGGTTAATGATGAATTATCCAATTTGAACTGGGGAGACCCGGCCAGTTGTGCAAATTACCTTTTTACAATATTAACAAATCATTTACATTACACGACGCAACACAACACGACACAACGACTAACATGAAATGCTACTACTGCCACTGATATATAATGTTAATGCTTTATGTTGTGAGTGTAATCCCTGAGGCTCAGATGAATAGACTCCATCACAGTTCTATAGATAATACAATAATGTTCATAAACTTTTGTATGTGAAAAGCTTGGATGAATGTTGCGTCTTGCTTCTGAAAGCTGATTTTTAACTAAATTCAACTCTTTTGCCAAATGCAGAGAACTAAGGATGGAAATCTTTGAACAAGCATGTCTCATGAAATATTGCACATACTGTATATGCATCTCCTTATGAGAGTTGCTCATAAGGACCTAAAAGCTTCTCCTGTTAGATTATCCGGAAAAAGTTTTTTAAGGAATTTAATGGAAATTTAAATAGATTTCATTGATATTCATATATGTATCTGTCTGTAGATGAGGTGGCTGTAATTGATGAGATTCAGATGATCAGAGACCCTTCCAGAGGCTGGGCCTGGACCAGAGCGCTGCTGGGTTAGTAACACACACACACACACACACACACACAGACTCTCTTACACTGGTCCTCATGTTTCTTTCTATTATGTGCAACAGTATTTCTGCATGTTATGTTCCTTATTACCCATGATGTCAGCTACATTTCCTTTGCCCCATTTGCCAGTCCCAATCCCTGTTGAATGCAAGATTGTCTTTCTCCATTCCTTCAAAAAGTTGTCCATGTATCATTGTCAGTACAAACAATATTTTGAACTTGAGCACCTGTTTTTTCCTCTGTACTTGTGTAGGTCTGTGTGCGGAGGAGATCCATGTTTGTGGGGAACCTGCGGCCATAAACTTTGTTAGAGAACTGATGTACAGCACAGGAGAGGAGATGGAGGTAAGCCTGGGTAATGTAGTTCCACAGGAAGAGGGGAGTCTGGGTGATTTTTCTGACAGTTTTTAACCTTTTGCTCTGGGGACCCACTCTCCCTTCCATCTCCTCTCTCTCTCTGTCTCTGTCTCTCTCTCTCTCTTTCTTCTTCTTCTTCTTCTTCTTCTTCTTCTTCTTCTTCTTCTTCTCTCCTCTCTCCCCCTCCCTCCCCCTCTCTTCAGGTCCACACCTATCAGCGTTTAACTCCTTTCTCAATCTTGGACCAAGCTGTGGAGTCATTAGACAACCTGAGACCGGGAGACTGCATCGTCTGTTTCAGTAAAAACGACATCTACTCCATCAGCAGACAGATCGAGGCTAGAGGACTAGAATGTGCTGTAATTTATGGAAGCCTACCGCCAGGTAAGTGTGTGGGTTTTGGGAGATGTATATGTGTCTGTTTGTGTGCAGCTGAAGAGACGGAGTGAGAAAGTTAAATTTTTTTTACCAAATGACATGTCTTAGGACAGCTGTATCTTGACCTGTATCTTGTATCTAGCTCCATCTTGAATCAAACACTGGCTGCTCATTTTAGCCACTGGAGGGCGAACTGAGCCAGGTTTAATGAGAAAAATACAGCACCGACAGAAATGGGCTCAAATGTTGACAATATGACTATCGTTGCTGTATTTCATAACTACATAGTACTAAATACCAGTTTACAACTCAAAAAAAATGTGTTGTAATGTAGAGTTACTCTTTTCTGTGGGGTTTGGTATTTAATAATTATGTTCCTTAGGTTGCAACAGTGTAGTACATTTAGGAAGAGTTGAGCCATTGAAATCAACAAAATCCCAACAGTTCACAATGATATCCATTTATATAAATATTTAGACTTTGTCATAGATTTCATTGTATTATCATGATCAAAAATATAAAAAAAATAAATTGATATCTATGGCATTCATACTTTGAGCAAAGATAGAAACTAGTCAACCTTTTGATATTATAGAAAATTTGAAAAAGATATGCAAACTGTTGATTTTGATATCAGTGTTGGATTATGGGGATGTAATTTACAGAAATGCTGCTCTTTCCACTCTTAAACCCCTAGACACGGTTTATCATTCTGCCCTCAGATTTATTACTGGTGATAGCTATGGTACTCACCATTGTATCCTGTATGATAAGGTGGGTTGGTCTTCTCTGGCAGAGAGGCGTAATAAACATTGGTATTTGTTTATATATAAAGCCCTCGTTGGAAAGCTACCACCCTACATTTCAATGATGCTGGACTGGAACCTTGGACCCTATCAAACTCGCTCAAATGACTTGCTTATGCTTAAGGTCCCCCAAGCACGGTCTAAATTTGGACAATCAGCCTTTTATTTTAGTGCTCCAAATTCTTGGAATGATCTTCAACACACACTAAAAATCAATACTCTACTAACCCATGGAGAATTTAAAACCATGATCACAAACCTCCCTGCCTCAATGTGTAACTGTTTTAAATGATTTTCTTTATTCTCATCTATGTCTTGTCCTATTTATTTAAAACTTTGAACTTGTTTGTAACTCGACATCATTGTAAATGAGGGCAACCTCAATGGTTATTCGAGTTTAAATAAAGGTTTGAAATGAAATGAAATGATATCAAGACAAATTTTCCGTAAATCATAATTTTGGCCTTGATTTAAATCGGACGTAAGCAAAATGTTGTCTGAAAGAAACTTTTATAAGCTTGCTTGTTCTGTGGTTTACAGGCACCAAGCTGTCCCAGGCCAAGAAGTTCAACGACCCTGATGACCCGTGCAAGATCCTGGTTGCCACAGATGCCATCGGTATGGGACTTAACCTGTAAGTACTATCACATATACTGTATTACTGTCATTGCTACTGTGTGTCAGAATGAGACTCAGCTGAAGGCAGAACCAGGTGTTAGTTAACCAACGTTTACAGCTTCTGCTTTTTTCCAGATGGTAAACATGCATATAAACGTCATAATTTGTCATAACTAGAATGTTAACATTTTGAATGTGCTTTCAACACCTTGCAGAGTCAAACCTTGATAGTGCCATTCTATGGAGAAAACATCATGCCAACCTCCATGCAAGACGCTGCTATTTTAAAGTGGCCTATTTATAGGGAAAAGTTAAATACCTCATAGGATTTAATACTTTTTTCAAATTGTTACATTGAAAAATTCAGCATACAAGTGATCTACCAGCCAAGTGATAGCTCGTCCATCCAAAACAGCTGCTTACCAAACAAAACAACATTTGTACATGCACACTGACACGTATGGAGCAGTCATGGAGTTTGATCAGCAATCAGATTTCATCAACCCAACTCACATCTATCTGTCTGTCTCCCTTTCCCTCTTTCTCCAGGAGTATAAAGCGCATTATCTTCAACAGTCTGGTAAAGCCCAATGTCAATGAGAAGGGGGAGAAACAGCTGGACACCATCAGCACGTCACAGGCTCTGCAGATCGCTGGCCGCGCTGGGAGGTCTGTGTTACTTTTATTATTATTATCCCCAGTCAGAGGGGAAGGAGGTGGGAGAGAAGAGAGATGATGGAGAGCAGGAGCGAGAAAAATAGAACGAATACTATCAGCATGTCACAGGACATGTCTATAGTATAGTATAGTATAATATAGTATAGTTGTATATAGAGCTGCAACGATTCAAAATTCTCTGATTCCAGCTTCTTAAATGTGAATATTTTCTGGTTTCTTTACTCCTCTATGACAGTAAACTGAATATCTTTGGGTTGTGGACAAAACAAGACATTTGAGGACATCATCTTGGGCTTTGGGAAACACTGATCGACATTTTTCACCATTTTCTGACATTTTATAGACCAAACAACTAATCGATTAATCGAGAAAATAATCGTCAGATTAATCGACAATGAAAATAATCGTTAGTTGCAGCCGTAGTTGTATATAGTTGACAGGTGTATGTCCAGGGAGGTTGGCACAGAGCTAGCATTATTTTAGATACCTTGACTAATTTTAGTGTTTTGGTATGTTGTTTTTCTTGTCATATTGTATGAAAATAGTCTCTACATTGTTACTCCAGTTACCCTAAAAATGGCTTGTTAGCAGTCCATATTAAACCAGTGAGCGTTGTTAATAGGAGTATGTACTGCAATAGTGTACATCCTCCTCTCAACCAATCATCTTCACATATATATCTGATCCCTGATGTGTTTGTCCTTGCCGGAGGGGCGTGCAAAAGGCAGTGGAGCTCTCGCTTTTAAATTGCCCATGACCGGATTGTGACTTAACACAATGTGGGCATGATGGCATGATGAAACATAGCTTTTAAATGTGCAAGCAAGGGACGTGTTTACTTTTTCAATTATAGCAGAAAACACTCAAATGTGAAAGCACAGGCAGAGATCAAACCAGCACAACCTGAGGAAGGCTCAGAAATGTCAGCTGTGTTGAGGCTCTAAATCAGTTTTACACCAGCTTCAATATATTGTTAGCGCCTGCATTTGCATCTTCATTTGAGGGTTTTGTACTTGGCAAAATTTTACCAAAGATCAAGGTAAAAAAAATTGCCATGGGAATTTCCCTAATCCCAGATGCATTCGTCCAGTCTGCCAACCCTAACGTTCTACGTTTTTGACGTTCTACCTGTTGCCTGAAAAAACTTGTTTGTATTGTTGGTATTCTTTATTGATACCTGTAGGTGCTCCAAGCTAGGAAGTTAGCTTGCAGCTAGCAGTATCAATTGGTTTCAGTGAGGAATGTTAACAATGCTAACAAGTCATTATTATTTCTGTCAAATTATCCATTTAATCCCATCTCTCCTGCCATGTCCTCCAGGTTCTCCTCTAAGTTTAAAGAAGGAGAGGTGACCACCATGCACAGAGACGATCTGCCTGTCCTAAAGGAAATACTCAGCCACGCAGTGGACCCCATAGAGGTTAACACACACACACACACACACACAGACCTGCTTGTCCTCAAAGAGAGGCTGAGGGTGCTTTCACACCAGCCTTGTTTAGTCCGTTTGAATCGAACCCCGGAGCGTTTACCCCCCTGGTTCAGATTGTTTGTCGTGGTGTGAACACCCTAATCGAACCCTGGTGTGGACCAAATAATTGCTCTCTGGTCCACCTCGAAGAGCTGGTCTCAGGCCGCTTCCAAGTGAACTGTGGAGCGGTTCACTTCTAGTGAGAACACCATTTGAACCAATCTCAGGAAGCAAACCATTTTATCTGAATTTTATTGGTACCTCTATAGTTTGGAATGGACCAACTTACCTCACTCGTCCAGTATGGCAAATGCCAACAAGTCGTGGTAGGATCTCATCAGAGCCAGCCTTCTTCTGTGATAAGAGTGTCTGATTGCAGCGTCTTCCTCGAAATGTCTGTATTATTAAATTCTTTATTATTATTTTATTCTTGACAGCCGTTCATATGCATAATCCTCTAGAGTCTCCATGATATAAGATATAGTATAGGCAGAAGTTGCGAGGGTTTTGTTGTATGTTTACCAAGTTACCGGAGCCAATTTACCAGAGATTTTTTTTATTGGGGGCGGGGGGTGTCATGTCATTCCTGACATGTGTGCCATATGCTGTCACCATTACGCGATGCCAAATGCCAAAAGCTATGTGTCCCTCTCATCATTACGCAATGCCAAATGCGCAACGTGCATGTCCCGTTAACCGTTATCACACATTGCCAGTTGCTAAATACGTAACCTACAACCAAGAAAACCAACACAGTAAATATGTAAAAAGCACAGCCCAGCAAAAGTCATGAAAATAACCTTCATCCGACGCAGTGGACGCACACGACGCACCCGACGTACAACATACCCAACGCACACACACATTCTTATAATTTCAGCTGTCAAAAAATCTCTGGAAATTTATTTTTTCCATCCCAGGAGACTGAGGCTAATTACCGGAGTCTCCTGGTTAATCCGGGAGGGTTGGCAACCCTATCTGGACCGTTTGATTTTTGACTTTGTGAAAGCGAACCGAACCAGCTGAAAAACGAATCAGTGTATCATTCTTGCATCAGGTGCGAACCAAGGAAGCGAACTATCAGATGTGAAAATGTCCTGAGACACTCTGCCTTATTGTGGATCCCAATAACACAAACACACACACACACACACACACACACGCACAGGAGGTGTTTGTGATGTTCTCCTCTCCTCCTCTGTCTCAGACTGCAGGTCTCCATCCTACTGCAGATCAGATAGAGATGTTTGCCTATCATCTACCTGATGCTACACTGTCCAACCTTATAGTAAGTACAGCCATCCATTCATCCATCCATTCATCCATCCTCCTGACTTCACTAGGCATGAGAGCAGTGGTGAGTGTAAAATTAACACGTGGAGATGTAAAAGTAGGACAAAATTACAGCCAGGCCCAAAACAAGAGTCAAATAGTGATCAGAGAACAAAATTATGAACAAATGTTGCATTGTGACTCTGCCATCGATGCTATAGTGATACTTTACTAACAGTATAGGCAGCGTGCATAAAGTTAGGGTTATAGGCTTGTATACTTTAACCTTGTTGGGTTAGATAAATATCATTGATGTACTGGCTTCATTTCGTCTGATTTATTCTGTTTCAGGGTGTCTTTGTCATTCTCGCAGAAATGGGTGATTAGCTAATTAAATGTTTTGATCCCATTCTCTCTCTCTCTCGCTCCCTCTCTCTATTTCAGGACATATTTGTCAGCCTCTCTCAGGTGGATGGTCTGTATTTTGTCTGCAACATTGACGACTTCAAGTTTCTGGCTGATATGATTCAGCATATCCCGCTCAACCTGCGGTCGCGTTACGTGTTCTGCACCGCTCCCATCAACAAGAAACAACCCTTTGTATGCACCTCTTTTCTAAAGGTAAGGATGGAGAGAAGGGAACAAGGGAAGGAGGTGTGAGATAAAAGGAGGAAAATGGAGGGAGAGCGGGAAGGAGGGAAGGATTGATAGGGAGTGGAAAGATTGAGGAGGGGGGAAGTAGGGGGGAATAATCTGTCAGTACTGTCACCTTTAAGGCGGGGTGGGAAATGGGTGATGGGTTTAGACAGAGAAATCCTTATGTATACATTCTATCAATAAGGAAGTTATTTTGAGGCAGAGGGACTGACAGACAGGTGGACCTAAGATGGATGATTTAACTGTCATGAGATCAATGTATTTCCTGTTTCAGTTGAAAATAAGAAATAAGATGAGAAAAACAAGTTGCAATAATTGCAGTGGCAGGGCTTTATGGAGGTCAGACTGGGCAGAAGTTATGTTCCACTATAAACACGTCACAACTGATATGTATCTCTGTATCAAACACACAGAGACACACTCTCATTTTATAGTTATCATACCGAATTATTGCCCTCAAGGGCAATAATCAACCTCAACCTTTGAGATGAAGGGTTGTGTTTGATGTGCTCAAAAAAACTGTATAATGTTACTGCATAGCAAAATATTTAAATAATTTTCCCAGGTTCAGTTATTAATGGCAATATGAGAATTAAAAATAAATATTTTATGTCAGTCACAGTTTTGGTGTGCATAAAACCGTTTTTCTCTTATTGTTCCTGCATTTACCATCATTTCTGAAGGATATGCATTGCTTTGCACAGCACATGAGAGCTGGGTATAATCTGCAGTTTTCGTAGCATGATGACATTTTATACTTATAGTATTACAATGGTAGAATTTGTCTGTTGTATATCTACTTTGCTAATTGATAATAAATCGGCAATTGATGATAAATTGATAATTGAAAGTTGTTGTTTTCAGCAGTCATTATGGAAATGATCAGGCTGATGAAGTTCCCTCAGGCTTGTTCTCCTGTGTTTATCCTCTGCTGGTCGTAATACTATGATGCTGTGGACAACAAAGCCTGTACGAACAGTATTATGGTTTTGATGTTGATGTTTCTCCTGCAGTTTGCCCGTCAGTTCAGTCGAGATGAGCCGCTGACGTTTGACTGGGTCTGTCGGCATGTCAGCTGGCCGCTGGCTGCACCCAAAAACATAAAAGACTTGGTCCACTTGGAAGCTGTTCATGATGTGTTGGACCTGTACCTCTGGTTAAGGTAATACAATGTTTTTAAATTTAATATTAAACGTAAAATGAAAAGCACCTGGTACAGTTAACACACATCCACTGCATACAACCACAGACTTCTACTATTGTGCTATGCTTAAGGACACTTCAGTGGAATTAGTAATACAATTCCAGGAGCAATTCAAGCATTTTTTGGAATGGTCAAGATGTTTGTTAGTGTGAAGCGTCAAGAGATATGTGGCGTTGTTCAAAAATTAGATTTTGACACTCATCACGTTTTGTAGCGAGGATCATCCAGTGAAGATTTTAAAAGTTATTACTTATATGCACATTTGCATTTACATTGCACAACATTTACATTATATTATTATTATTGGTTTTTTTTTGTTGTTGTTGCTAATAATGGCAACAGCAACAAAATATTTCTATGTAATATTACTCTTTGTACTACAACTGTTTTCCCATGCATGAAAATGTACAAAAGCCTACTGTCTTCATGGTGGCGCTACAGCAGTCAATATAATCTAAAAACTTAAGAACATACTACAGAGCTCTACTGTTCCCAATACATCTGTCAATATGTGAAAAATCTTTGCTTCACTGCAACTTGTCTGTCTCGTAGCTACCGTTTCATGGACATGTTCCCAGACACCGCCTTGGTTCGGGAGATCCAACAGGAACTCGATGACATCATCCAACAGGGCGTCCGAAATATCACACGCCTCATCAGAGCCACTGACACGACCACCGCTGACCGGCTACAGACACAGAGGAACAAACCAACCAGCAGCAGCTTCACAGCTGGCAACAGAGTTCAAAGGGGAGCAAAGGGAGGGTCAGGGCAGATGATTAACAGTTCTCTAGCCGGTCGCCTGGTGCGGGACGGACTGCTGACCCCTGACTTGCTCCGGCAGCTGCAAAGGGAGTGGTCTAAAGATCAACAGCAGGAACTCACTAATCAGAGCGCACTAGATACAGGACGTCACAGTAATAACAAAGGGAATAGGAAAAAGAAGAAATAAGCAAGAAGAAATATTATGGATGTTACACATGGTCAGTGTTGTTCCCATGGAGATGAATAATTGGATTTTGCAACTATACGATAAAAACCTTGGATAAGATCCGGCTAATTTTTCCGATTGACACCATTGCATTTCTGAAAAAATGAAATGGGGGTTTTAATGAGTTAAATGGATCCTATGGGTATTTCTCAGCACATAAAATATAATTAGCTTTCAGTTCAAGCTGAAGATGAATATCACCAAAATGGAGGTTTTGGCACAAGAGTAATTGGTAACGGTCATGTGATCTGGCCTGGACTGAGATTAATGCCAGAGTACTATGTCATCTGAGACTGTCATGTGATGAACTCATTTTGAGTGTGGTAAACGCTAAAGTGGTAGGTGGTAGTGTTAGAAATTATTCTAGTTAAGGTAGTTTCTTCTACCTTCTCCTACCTTCATGTGAACTACTGGCTGCATTCAATCCAAAGAGGCGCTCCCTTGGCCCTGCTGAAGGTTCGGGGGCCTGGTGAGAGATCCACTGCTCAGGGCCACTCCTCACTTCACTGGGATCATAAGTTAAAACTCCCAACTGGACTCAACTTGGAACCCTGTAAACTCTGGTTGGCCATGTTGATGTTTTATTGCCAACAGTCAATACAGATGAAACTGTATTGTTCACACTTGGGATTTCCTTTGACCAACAAAGGGGTGCTGTGCAAGTACCTCATACACAACAAGAATAGACCCATTGTCATCTGTCATTTTGGGAGATGTCAAGTCCTAATTGAGCTACCACTACCACTCCCATAGTTATACCTTAGTACAGTGCATCTGACATGCAACAGTGTTTACCATAGTAATGTTTCAATGGAGAGTTGCAGGATGTCACATTGTCTAAATGTGTGTCAGAAGCATTCTGACTACCAAGAAACATTTTGAGATGCGTCATGTGTAAATATTGTGCAGGGCTGGGTTCAATTTACTTCAGTTCATTAAATTCAGGGAGTGGACTCAAAAGTAGGAAAACTTCACAACTGCATGATGGCATGGTACGTATTTGGATATATTTCAAAATGAGCACTCAATTCAAATCAAACTCTTCTCAGATGAATTGCATTTTCTATTAAAATTTAAAATGGATTGAATTGAGTCCAGCCCTAGTCGTGTCTATAGATGATATTCCATATTTTTGCCAGTTGCTGATTGTACATCTAAGATAATGATGACATGATGACGACTGAATAAAAAATGTTTTTGCCATTATGTTATAATTAATGTTTTGATTTCATGACCAGTAGTGTATTACGTGGGTCACATACATTCCTAAAACATAGCCTAATTATTGTTGTAAAAAAGTGCAGAAACATCCTTCAATCGTGACACTTTTACTTATTATTTTAATTTTTATTGTAATTGATAGTTGATATTGTCTTTCACATGTGGAAAAGGTTTCATCAACCTAGGGCCAAGCTAAATAATTATAATGATAACCATAAATGATAATGCATTAGAAAAACTGACGACATTCGTTATTGGCATGGCCTGCAGTGAGTAAATCAGCTATTCCTGACAAGCTGCCATTTTGGACATCAGAAGTTCATCGATTACATGCTCTCTTACTAACTTAACTTAACCTAACTTAACTTACTGTTGTGCAACAAGAAGAATGGTAGCAGTTTCACCTCTGTTTGTCCACGTTCTGCACTATGGTGCAGCTTTGAGATGATGCTAAGCAAGCTTGGATGGTTCATAAAGCACATGACAACTGGTAAAACTTTAGCATGCACTGTAGCCAAGAAAATAATGCATGCAATAATGCATATTCACAGGTGAAACTGCTAATACTAATTGCAGAATGCTAAGTAGGCCGAAGAGGATATTTGTTGTATTGCTTTAAGGAAACAAGCTCAGTTTATGTAGACTCTCTAGTGCTGCATCCCACTGGCCAGGAATTATCTCCACAGTCCACTCACAGTAGCAACACAACACACTATAACAGTAACTCACTATAACGGGGCTACTTCAGCTGTGGACCAGGACCCAAAATGGGTTGCAGGCCTGTTTATGATGGGTCTCCACAAAACAGGAGCACAAGAGTCTGGGTCCCAGGGCGAGAGATTACATTTATTCAATTTAGGGAAGGACAGTTACTTGGACCTAAGCCTAAGGATTGCTAAAAGAGGCCAAAGTAGAGAAAGTGAGTGTGTGTGTGTGTGTGTGTGTGTGTGTGTGTGTGTGTGTGTGTGTGTGTGTGTGTGTGTGTGTGTGTGTGTGTGTGTGGGTGTGGGTGTGGGTGTGGGTGTGGCTTGTTTGTTAATCATTGAGTAAGAGCAGGGCTTGGTTGATGCTGAACTGTAGACAGAAAATAACCCACTTGGATTTACCTTGACAACTTCAGCACCTTGACAACTTCAAATGTGTACAGAGAGAGGGAGGATACTTAAAACTCCACCAACAGACTGAGCACATTTTCATCCAGATTTTATTTGTGTGCGTGTGTGTATTTATTTGATGTACTGACAAAGGGACTGAAAGGACTTGGTGGTGTGTCACATGTCAAGATGTTGGCTTTTCATCTTGTTTTCTGCTACTTCTCCAAATACCCCACTAAAAAGGTAAGAGCTGTTCCAGTGTAAAACCTTCTCACTTTACCTGAGAGAAAGTGATAGTTTTTCTAATTGAGGAAATATGTGACTACCTCCTGCTAATTGAGATGTACCGGCAATCATACTTTGAATTCGGAAGGCTACGCTCAAAATGTAATGTACTACTGCTATTGTTTTCCTGGTGAAAGTGAAAGTCATTAACCCACTGGATTACTTCACCTCTTCTTTTCATATGTTGTAATGTAATGTAATCTGTTTCATAGACAGACAATCTGTGAATTTGTTTGTCACATGCAATATCTTAATCTTAGTACCTATTGGCCTGTTTTTGATAAATCTTTGTTGAATTTTGTGTCTTATCATTGAGATCTGGCATTATAAAATTATTGGCCTAAGTTGAGTGCTGCAGCAATTAACTGAAGACTTTGAACAAGCGTATCTCTTGCCTTGATCTAATGCCATTAAACCTTTATACCTTGCAACAAGTTCCTCATAGACTCATAAGCTTCTCCTAAAAGATTTGCCGGACATTAATAGTTTTGTGGCTTACATGATGGAAATTGTAATTGTTCTCACTCATTGGCTGCTACATCATTCACAAAGAAATTACTGCAGGCTTTGTCTTATAAGAAGGAAAATGGGTGCAAGAAAAATTGACACATTGACACAAACAGTCCATTTGTGCATTTCATTTACATTATACCTTTACATTTTAGGCATTTAGCTAGCACTCTTCAGTGCAACAGTAGAATAATTAATTCCTTGATCACCATCCATCATTACAAGCTGCCGATAGTAAGGGCATGCAGGGGTCGAGGCCATAGTGACAAAATTCCTGTGACCACAAAATGATCAGGTAATGTTTCCATCTCTCTCCTTCTATAATCCATTGTTAAAGTCCCATATTAAAACTGCTCACTCTGGGTCGAGGTACTGTTATCACAAAATGTCTTTTTTTGATTGAAGACATTATTTTCAAAATGTATTATCTGAGCTTGTGACACATGGAGTGACGTGTGACTGCTAGATAAATATACATTTGGGTGAGATAGCCTGATAAGTCTCTTTTGTGGGTTCTCACCTGAAGAAGTTTAAGAACTCTATGTAATGGGTTGTAGTGGGAAGACTCCACACAGTAGTGGAAGAAACAGACAAACTTTGCACTTTAGGTCTAAACTTCTGACTTTATTTCTCATAATTCTGGCTTTATATCTCATAATTCTGGCTTTTTATCTCAGAATTCTTACTTCATATTTCACAATTCTGACTTGTTAATCTCAGAAACTTTATATCTCGGAATTCAGACTTTTTTTTTCTCACAAAAAAAAAGTCAGAATTCCAAGATATAAAGTTCAGAGAAATTCAGAGAAAAAACTTACAGTTGAGTTGTTTTTTATTTTATTGAGTGGCGGGAATGGGCTTCCATAGTATTGCATTGAATTGAATGCAGAAGAAAAATATATGAACAGCACTCTGGCATATGTTTATATTTTCGGAAATTAGATGCATGAGGGTATGTTGGGGATGATGTGTGAAGTTTTCCAAGCTGTTGGGACAGTCTGTGTCTAATGATTGCTGGATATGGGCTGCCACAACAGGGCTAGCTCCTCACTGTATGACTTCAGAATAGGGGCAGTGATGTTGTCAGGGCCAGTGGACTTACGTGCATTAAGGTGTTGAAGGGTGCAGGCCACCTGACTCACTGAAATGACCACTCTATCTTCAGACCCTACAGTTACTGATTCCAGCACCTCCCTGCAACTTTCAGAGCTCCCAATGGTTTTGAACCTGGTGAACAAGGTGTTTAGCTCGTTTGCAGAGACCAGCAGCTCATCATTAGTCACAAATGATTTGTGGCGGTTGCGTGACTCCTCAAGGTGTTGTGTGCATCCTTTGCCTCCCTAAGTTGCCTCTCAGTTCCTTGTCCATTCTTTGCAGCTCCACAATGTCCACAATGCTAATTTCCTTAGGTTTGTTGTTTGTTTAATGCCCTTGGTTATATAGGTTTTGTTATTGGGGTACACTTTGTTTTTGTGGGGATGATAGACTGTACACAGAAGTTGATGTAATCTGTAGTCACTGTGCACATTTCATCCAAAGTGCCCTCCCTTAACACCTCCCAGTCAGTGCCGTCAAAACAGGCTCCCAGTTCGTCTTTGCTGTCCACAGTCTAACCACCTTGTTCACAGTTTTTTTTGCTTTTGAACTTGGCTATGTAAATTGGAATCAGATGCACCACATTGTGGTCAGAGTTAGATATTGGTGATTTGCTCCTGGATTCATAGGTGTTATTGAGGTTTACATAACATTTGTCCAGTGCGTTTTCTTTTCCTTGTTCCACAGTTTACAAGCTGTTGGAAAGTTTTCTCCAGTTGCAATTGCTTAGATCTCCTAGCACAAAGGCTGGAGCATTAGGGAATTACTGTTGTAGACTGTGCATACACTCTGCTATTGAAGTCTGCCTCCCCTCCTCTCTCTCTCTTTCTCCATCTCTTTCTGTCTTCTTTCTCTCTTTCAAGTTCAGTCAAGATGATAGAAAATGGTTTGGTTCATTTTGTCTTTCTTTCTCTTGTTTGCTTTGTCTCCCCCTTCTTTTTTTTAGGTGGACAGGTTTCTGTACTCCATGAGTCTCCATGACAACCAGCTAAGGGACATCTCAGCCCGTTTCCTATGTGAAATGGAGAAGGGGCTCTCAGTGGAAAGCAACGCCGCAGCAACGCTTAAGATGCTGCCAACACATGTCCACTCCACACCTGATGGATCAGGTTACTTATATTAGGGGTTTTCAATTTTTTTCAAGCTGTGTTGTGTAGGTTAATTAAGATGTGAACTATTTTGGGGGACTACTAACCTATTAGCTCACAATATTTTTTTATTAACTTTTGCTGGCTTAAAAAGGCTATGGCAACATAACAGAGCCAGTGGCTTTTGTCCAGTAATTTGGAAAGCCATTTTTGGGTTCTAAATCAGATATTGAAAAACACTGACATACAGCATACTAATTGTTCTGCAGAAACATTGAGAGATTATACATGTATGTCTCTCAGTAACTAAATATTCATATGTACCCCTCCTCCCCCTCCAGAGAAAGGAGAGTTCCTGGCATTGGATCTGGGAGGCTCCAGGTTTAAGGTGCTCCAAGTTAAAGTGAGAGAGGAGGCGGGGAAGAGGAGGAGGGGAGTGGAGATGGAGGAGCAAACCTACCCCGTACCTCAGGAGCTACTCATTGGGGGAGGAGCAGAGGTGAGGAGGGAAGAGACAAAACACAGGGAGAGCAATGAGGAGGAGAAAGACCGAAAGGTGGAGGGGCAGGGGAAGAGGAGAGGAGAGGAGGAGAGAGGAGGAGAAGGGGACATAGAAGGAGAGAAGCTACCTGATAGCAAGGTGAGAGCAGAGGTGAGGGGTTTTAGAAGAGGAAAGAAGACTGTTGGGAAGAGGACAGAGAGAAGAGGACAAGCTACACAGTAGTAGGAGAGCAGGGGTGAGCAGTAGGAGAGAAAAGGAAGAGAGGGAGGAAGAGGAGGAAAAATTAGGTGAGGTTAGAGGTGGCAAGAGTTATCAACCATCTCCACCCTGTTCCCTCCTGTTTGATTTACTGACCATCTGTGTCTTCATCCTCTTCTCTCTCTGCCTATCTGACTCTCTGTCTGTAGTTATTTGACCACGTGTCAGAGTGTCTGAAGGACTTCCTCCATCAGAAGAATATCAGTCTGGAGGAGAAACATCCTCTGGGCTTCACGTTCTCTTTCCCCTGTCAACAGACTGCCCTGGACCAGGTAATGATACTCTATATAGTGTCTGTCTGTCTGTCTGTCTGTCTGTCTGTCCGTCTGTGTTTCTGTCTAGTGTTGTATTCATGGTCTAGGTCATAAATGGCCTCCGGGCACAGATATCATTCTGGCCCTTAGACAGTATGCAGATATACACAGTTTTGTTTTGTTCTAGATGAGAATATATCTTATTACTGTATGTTTTGTGTTCTCTCTGCTCCTCTCTCAGGGGAACAGAGGTGGTTCTATCTTTTTAGATTTGTAACCATAAAAACTTTATCTCCTCTCTGTAGGGACTATTAGTAAATTGGAGTAAAAACTACCAGGCTTGTGGTCTCCAGGGGAAAGATGTGGTCCAGGTCCTCAGACAGTCTATCAACAGGACTGGGGTAAGACGTCAATACAACTATATACCCATAACCTACTGCTCATTTGTAAGACAGACCATCAGTAGAACTGAGATAAGACATTTTTGAAGTTGAATGACTACACCAGCCATCAGACACTACTCAAAGCTGACTTTATCCAATCAGCTGCTGCTGATAACAGACATTTTATATTTACATTTTAGCCATTTAGCTGATGGTCTTGACCAGTAGAATCTGCCAATATTCATATCTCGTCTAGTATAATGTTGCCTTCACTTGTGCAATTTTGCATCCCTAAATTTATTAATCTTAAATTAAAAATCCACCCTGAAACACTTAACCTCACTTAAAAAACCAGCTGTACCTGTACCTTTGCATTCCCAGGCCCATTTTGTTGTTTGATGGTATTTTTCTTGTTCCTGCTGATAACTGTGATAACTGTAACTCTCTCTCCAGGGTATGGATGTAGAGGTGTTATCCCTGGTTAATGACACTGTAGGAACCATGATGACCTGTGGTTTTGACGACCAGAACTGTGAAGTAGGACTCATCATCGGTTAGTATATAGTATCATAACATCAGATTCATATATAGTGTCATATCATCAGATTAATATATAGTGTCATATCATCAGATTCATATAATTCGCTGTAGCTCTTTATAGCAGTTTTGACGACCAGCATTGTAAAGCTGCTGTGGGCAGCCCCTGGGACAGAAAGCTTTCTGCTGAAGTGTCCTTTAGCAAGACAGCAGCCGAACCTGTGTTTTAACATGTGGAGGGGAGCAAGTGAAAAGAATATTTTCTCTTTTTTTAAGATTATTATTGGGCATTTTGCCATTATTTTAGATACTGTAGTTGACAGTCGAAATAGACAGGAAAGATTAGGAGAGAGAGAGGAGAATGACATGCAACAAATGTCGCAGGCCAGATTCGAACCCAGGATGTTGCAGTTATATGGTACGCGCCTTAGCCTTTCAGGGCATCAGTTATCACAAAGAGTGTGTCTTATCTTTAACTGTTGGCATCGTCATCAGTACTAGATCACTACTATTTTTAAATCTTTAACCCATCTCTTCCTATGAAGTGGGATATCATTGGTAAGACTAGTCTCTTGCATTTTTCCGAAGTGAGGTAATTTTGGCCGGTCCTCACTTGTACAAGGGACTAGTTTGGGGTTAGGATTTAGGTTTAGGTTAAGATTAGAATTAGGATTAGGTTTAGGTTAGGGTAAGGTTAAGGATAAAGACTTGGATGTAGGGTTAAGGTTAGGGTTAGTTCAGGGTAAGGGTTAAGGTATGGCATGTTGTGGTGAGGGTTAAGGTTTGGAGTGAGAAAATGAATGTAGTCAATGCAAGGTTCTCATAAAGATAGAAGTACAAGGATGTGTGTTTGTGTGTGTGTTTAGGTACAGGTACAAATGCGTGCTACATGGAGGAGCTGCATCACATCGACCTGGTGGAGGGAAACGAGGGCCGGATGTGTGTGAACACTGAGTGGGGAGCCTTCGGAGATGACGGGGCACTGAATGATTACATCACTGAGTTTGACAGGGAGATCGATGCAGACTCCTCCAACCCTGGGAAACAACTGTAGGGAAAGCAGCGTTTTATTTCACATCATATAGCATGGCATAGCATAGCATATAATAACATAACAGCATCCACTAAGATGACACAAGGTGGCACAACACAACACAAAGTATAACACAACACAATAAGCGATATCAGACCTTATCACCAATCCTTATTCAATCCTCATTTCATTGAGACATAATGATATACACCAATATCCACACAGCAGCCAGCTGTGTTGCTGTTTTCACCTCTTTTTTAAAGCTTGTTGTCAAATTCTGCTCCAGAACGAATGTTTTTAAAACTAGCTTGGCACCTCCCTCACTGTTTAAAAGCAACACTTACGCCCTCCCATTCCTAAAAATATTCTCATAATGGTGGAATCAGTGAAGCAAGCGAGTAAACTTAGTAAACTTAGTAAACTAGTAAAATTGCAACATACCTCGTCATTGTGGGACACGTTCGGCAGGAGAAAGTTCTGGCAAAGAGAGACTGGTAACCGCTGAGACTTCTCAGTAGGTACGTTTAGCTTAGCTATTAGCCTTTATGCACGGTGCTTTGGCACCGTGCATGTTTGGCCTCTGTAGTGCAGTGGGCCAGTGGTTTTGCTGTGTGCTTGTTTACAAATGTGTTAAGTTTATTGCAGCTTTAATATAACACAATAATGTAAAATGTATGATACAGTATGACCTCTTTACCTCTCTGTTTCTCCTCCCACCCCCTCAACTCTTTTCTAGCTTTGAGAAGCTGGTCAGTGGGTTGTATCTGGGTGAGTTGGTGAGGCTGGTTGTATTAAAGATGGCAAAACTAGGACTGCTGTTTGATGGAAATGTTTCTGACGCTCTGAGGACCAAAGGGAAAATAACCACAGCGCATGTAGCAGCTATGGAACAGTAAGCTGTGTGTCTGTCTGTCTCTCTTTGTTTTGTCTGTCTGTCTGTCTGTCTATCTGTCTCTCTCTTTCTTTCTCTCCATCTCTAAAAAACAGTAGGATATTATACCTGTCTGTCTCTCTCTCAGGTACAAAGATGGTCTGAGGAACACCAGAGACATTCTTCTGGACCTCGATTTGACCCCATCACCTGATGACTGCATTGCTGTTCAGCATGTCTGCACCGTGGTCTCCTTCAGGTCCTCAAACCTGGTGGCTGCAGGGCTGGCTGCCATCTTGACTCGAGTCAGACAGAACAGGAAGTTGAAGACGTTAAGGATCACTGTGGGGGTTGATGGAACTGTGTACAAAACACACCCACAGTAGGTTTTATGGAAATATTCACCACAGATCATACTCTCATACCAGCAGTATGAGCAGCACCTCAACTAGAAAATTGACACAGAGAGAGAAAATGCAAAATTTTGTAATGTAACCAATTCCCCAAAACACAATTATGCTGACCATTGTTTAGCATTTGTGCATTTATCATAATATATGATCAAAACATAACTGCTTTTAGTGCTGCAAGCTGCAACAAAACCCATACTGAAATCAGAACACAGATGAACTGAACCCCAAACCACCCCAACCACTAATGGTACAAATTACCATAAATTGGACAGATAAGACACTTCTGATGGATCTCTGCTCTTATTAGCTAGCTTACTCATATCTATAGCCAAAAGGGGTGGGTCTAGGGGTTGTGCCAGAGTATAAGTGGAGATCAGTTCTATCAGTAGTGTTGCAATTCCAACTGGTTGCCAATACAGGTTGATAAAAGTCAAAGGATACTTGATGCTCCTTCAATTCCAGGTATGCTGAACGTCTCCATAAGGTGGTGCATCGGTTGGTTCCTGATTGTCATGTCCGATTTGTCCTGTCAAAGAGTGGCAGCAGCAAAGGGGTTGCCATGGTAACAGCAGTTTCCCAGCGACTGGCATCACAGAGGCAACAGGTCAGGTGGCTGTGTATGTGAGTGTGTGTGTGTGTGTGTGTGTGTGTGTGTGTGTGTTTGCGTGCGTGCTCACAGGTGTGCACATATTTTTGATTTGTATGTGAATATCTCTTACTTGTATTCCAGGTGGATGAGACGTTGTCGTCCTTCAGACTGAGCCAAGAGCAGCTCAGACTGGTCAAGGCCAGGATGAGGGCGGGGCTAGAGGCGGGGCTAAAGAGTAATGGCCCTTCCCCAGTAAAGATGCTTCCCTCCTATGTGTACCGTACCCCTGACGGCACAGGTCAGAGCAGCACCAGTGTGTCTCCCCCACAATTGAAATGAAACCTCCTGTCGGTTAAAGAGACACCTGGGTCTGAGGATGGAAACACACTGAACCAATTCAATACCACATTTGATGTCTTTGCCAACTTTGCACCGTCATTTTAGTCTGAGAAAGATTTTCAAACCGATCTTTAAATTTTTTGTGGGACTTACTAAACAAACTTAATCAGACCACGAGCCTATCGGTTGAATCAGTTAATCAATAAGCTCAGCTGTTTTGTGTTTTTCTTTTCCCAGAGGATGGACAATATCTAGCCTTGGATCTGGGAGGAACCAACTTCAGAGTTCTGCTGGTGAAGATTCATAGCGGTCTGCGTCGCTCTATACGACTCTACAATAAGATTTACACCATACCACTGGAGATAATGCAAGGAACAGGAGAAGAGGTAGGACACATATAGATATATATTGTTATTTTGTTAATATAAAATATTTAGATAGACTACTAACAGTATATTTCAACATTTCATTAAAAAAGCGACACCTCTCTCTCATTCTCTCTCTCTCTCTCTAGTTGTTTGATCATATAGTGCAATGTATTAGTGACTCCCTTGACTACATGGGGATGAAGAACGCTCGTCTTCCTCTGGGCTTCACCTTCTCGTTCCCCTGCAGCCATGTTGCCATTGACACGGTAAGCATGGACATCAGACTGTCTTTACTGTAATGTGGGTTATGGGATTCAGTTGTGTTGCCAGGAATACTCACTGTGACACAGAAAAGGAATAAAACAACATATGTATCTTACATGCAAAATTGTTTGAATGGTTATTCATAAAGTTGTTTTAAGTTTGCTTCAGCACAATGCAAAAACCAATATGCAAAGCCCTGACAGCCTGCATTCATATTAGTTTGGCACCATAAAACTAAAGGTGTAGGAGAATACAGAATATGTTTGCATGGTCCAGTGCATTACAGAAGCCTCATGCATGACTGCAGCACCTGCCACACAGAAGTATAATAAGGGAGCATGCAACATGGAGCTCATTTGAAAAACACAAATTTGACCAAATGTTTTAATATGAGTAATGGTGTTGCACAAACCATACAATTTGACAATTTTTAATTTTAGTCATCTAGTCGTGCCATCACACACACTGCATTATATGCCAAAAGATTAAAACCTTGTTCGGAAGAAATTATTTCTAATACACAGTCAAGCTTTATGAAGGGAACAATATTTTTTCCTGCTCTTAGATATGATTTATTATCCAGATCTGGTCCATGAGTATGCAGTTATTTGTATCTGGATTTCTATAAAACCTTCGATACTGTTGCACATCCATTCATATTTGAATACACATGAAGAACATTCAGCACGTTTACATGCACAATTATAACCCAGAAACTGAGAATAATCTGGTTATGGCAATAATTTGATTGGCACGTTTACATGCACTCTAGTAATACAGTAACAGGGAAAACATGATTCAGTCATAGTTGGATTTCTCTCCTTAAAGAATAACTAACTAACCCTGTTAGTTACTGATTAAGGAAGTGACATAAAACTCAAACTTCCTGACTTTTTTTGTTTGGATTTTGAACATGGTACCGCCCGCTGTACCAGAGTAAGGGTCTAAAATTGGGCAAAAACCTCGCTATGTTAATTGGATTTCTCATAATGCAATAATGCTTTTTACATGACCACTTAATCACCACATCTGGGAATTGCCTTAGTCGGACTATGATCAGTTTATTAGTGTGCATGTAAACGCGCTCATTTTGGCTTTGGTAATAAGAACATCAATAATAATGTCTCCTTGTTTAAAATAACTTCTTGTCATAGAGGAATCAGACATGGATGTCCGATATCTCTTAATGATTATCAACCAGTTTGCAGATGATACCTGCCTTTTTCCTCAAGGGTGAGAATCAGGTCCCAATTATTTTAGAGGCTTAAAAGTGTTTCTCAAATGCTTCTGGTCTCATTGTAAGTAAGAACAAGAGTGAATTAATGTATGCACATGATTCTGACAAAATATCAATGCTCTTGAAATGTTATGCTTATTTGGTCAATTCCATATACATAAATCCAGGGTGATGGGGTTTAAACCCAAGATTTGGTTAATTCATTAGACTTTACTACTACTTTACTTTACTACTATTTTTAGTAGTATTACTTAATATTATATAATATAAGTACCTGTCCAATGTGAAAACTAGCCAAAAAAGCACTAAAAATAACCATGGATGAATAGCAATTCTAAAAGAATATGTGAAAGAATTTGAATATAGCTTTTTATTTTTTATTTATATCTCCTTTTCTCTTATTTTTTTATTTTTTCATTGAATTCCACTGTGCTTCAGTTCTTGTGTATAAACTGTAACTCACAAAAAGTGCTATGTTTAGATTTATATGTTCTTAATGACATGATATAATCGGACTGTCTCTTTTGAAGGATAGGTTTCAGTGTTAATTGAAATTAAAATAATGCTTCTATGTTTTGCAGGGCACATTGGTGACCTGGACCAAAGGCTTCAAGGCCACAAACTGTGAAGGAAATGATGTTGTTGACATGCTGACAGAGGCCATCATAAGACGCGATGTGAGTCAGAATAGAATAGAGTGTGTAGAATGTGCTATTTTTGCTACCACTCTCTCATTTTGGAAAGACATTGACTTTTAGCACAGAAGAATCTTACATTTCACTGTCAAAGGCTGGTAACAGATGATACTGTACACTTGTGTGCTAAGAATAGGCACAGTGTCTGAGCTTGTAAGATATGCAGTGTTTTTCACCACCAACAGCAATATGTTCAATATTGTACAATATGTTCTGGCAAGTCCTGGTAGCCCAACACCATGTGTTTGTGTTCATTATTTTGGCATTTACCTGCATGTTGTCATGTACTATATGTTTGTCCACATAACAGTAGTAATGTACGATAATATGTATGTGCGCATGAGGGTGTGTGTGGCAGCAGTAAGTGACACAGTATGTGTGTGTGTGTGTGTGTGCGTGCGTGCGTGCGTGTGTGTACATGCATGTTTGTTCCTACAGGAGTTTGAGTTGGACGTAGTAGCAGTAGTCAATGACACAGTTGGGACCATGATGAGCTGTGCTTACAATGACCCAAAGTGTGAAATTGGACTGATAGCCGGTATGTATTTGAGCTCTACAGTGTTATAGTGTGTGTGTGTGTGTGTGTGTGTGTGTGTTGTGGGGTTGGTGTGTGTGTTGAGGGTGCAGCTCCTCATAAGAAAGGAATTCCTAATGTTATGTACACTGGATCTTGTCTATAAACACAATCCACTGTGTCAGGCTACTGTTCGTTTCTCATCATGTGTCACATAAATTTGAAGGGAGCTGGCTCTTCTTGCACATGCATTACATACAGCAATGTGGGCAATATTTTCTTTTGACTGTCCTTTTTATAGGAATTGTAATGTTTTTTGTGTAAATTATATAAAATATAAACCATGTCATTCTGTTCCACAGGGACAGGCAGTAATGTTTGTTATATGGAGGAACTGAGGAACATTGAGAAGTTTGGAATAAATAAAGAAAGAGTGGAGAGAGAAGAGAGGAGACAGGAGGAAAAGGTAATTCCACAGAGTTCTATTATTATAGGTATTTAAGATTTAAAAAAATATATAATTATGTTTGCATATATATACACATGTCAATATCAAAATATCATAAGGATAGCTTTATTGGTGTCCTATAGAAACACTGCATCTCCAATGTGTCCTTTTTTTTTTTTTTTACAGTACAGCTGAAATTGTCTCTCACATATAGACATTTCATGACTCTGGCATCAAGCCACATTATCTTTATAAAATGTCAAAGGTACACAAGCATCTAGACATTCCTTAGTAAATGTCTTTTTGGTGATACAGAATGATTTAAACTATAGCTTTGACCCCTCAGTGGTTTCTGCCCCCAGGAGGATGATGGGATGGAGGGAGAGGAGATGAAGGGGAATAGAGAGACACAGAAGATGTGTATAAACACAGAGTGGGGGGGTCTGGGTGAGGATGGCTGTCTGGATGACATCATCACACGCTACGACACTGAGGTGGACCGAGAGTCAGTCAACCATGGGAAACAAAGGTTAGAAAACACTAGCTGAGTGTGTGTGTGTGTGTGTGTGTGTGTGTGCATGCGAGCGTCAGGATTTCAGATTACTGTGTTCGGTTACCCATGTCTCTTTGCATAATGTGTGTGCATATTCTCATACATGTTTATATGTGTGCTTGTGTTAATCTTGTGTTTGTGTGCTCCCATACTTGGTATGTTTGTACATGTCTAACACGTGTGTGTGTGTGTGTGTGTGTGTGTATGTGTGTGTGCAGGTTTGAAAAGCTGATCAGTGGGCTGTATTTAGGAGAAGTTGTCCGTCAGGTCCTGTTAGATTTAACCAGAAGAGGTTTGCTGTTCAGAGGACATGTCACTGAAGCTTTAAAAACACCTGGAATATTCCACACCAAATACCTATCGCACATAGAGAGGTAGGAGAGAGGGTGCGTCTTGGGTCATTGTGTGTGTGTGTGTGTGTGTGTGTGTGTGTGAGCTAAATTCCTATCACGCATTGAGAGGAAAGTCTAAATGTGGGCTGTGTACCCTCAGAGTAAAAGTGTGGTCCAGTATTCATTAATGCATCTTGAATGGAAAGTAAATGGACCAATATCGATCTTCAGCACATGCAACTATTAAATATTTGTACTTACTTGCACTTACTTGTACTTACTTACTTTACTGTAGCATACCTTTCTAACCAGCTCTGTCAGTTAAAATCTGAATGTATTGTTTATATGGTGTGATTCTCTGCAGGCCACTGGACAGATAAGGTCCAAAGTACTTTAGACAACATTTGTCACATGTCTGAGAAAACAGTTGCTCCATTGTTTCTGTAGCCACTGTGCAGTTACCTATCACTCAAAATGATATTGCCAAAAAATCAATATGACATTTTTTTGGGGTGAATACTGTGCTTGTGGCATGAATTCAGATTACGTTTAATTGTAATGCTCAGGATTTACTTGTCATATAAAAATCAATACAATAATTAATTTTCTCTGATGTGTAGCTTGATTTGTAGGCTAGGGATCCTGTATAACATCAGAATATGTAGTTTAGGAGTAACCCATCTGTGTCTGCTAAGGTTAGAGATAGTTATCACCCCCCGCTTTCTGTATTTCTGTGTATGTAGCAGCTGTGTATTACAGTTTTTCTCAGTCGCTTTGGTACATTTCTCAGATCAGAATTGAAATTCGCAAAACTACTTGTTCGACCTCCACATCATCTAGTCACCTGTGCACATCATAAAAGCAGTTTCTCATTCTTTTGAACAAATTGCAAATGCTTTGGCACATTCATGCAAATGATTATGTACAATTATCTGCTGTTTCCTACATTATCAATTGCTTCTGTCATGTTGATCAAAATGTATTATACTGGTTCTCTGTTGAATAGTCTTACCCCCCAAAACATCTAGGCATTAATTCATTGCATAAGTCATTACATGCGAAATGGTTGAACCAGTTGTCATAATCTGTCAAGCATATTTTCTATACATTTCTATTAGACTTTTTGTAAATGTGTCCTCAATTGATGAATTGCTCTCAGGTGAATCTTGACTTTCACTAATGAAGGGGAATGTGTGAAGCGTTAGATCAACCAATGATCAACCAGTTCTCTAAAATAACTCAGAGGTGCATCTCATGAACCTTCAGTTGGCAAGCATAGACAGAGCACAACACAGTGTTACAAGACAGGAACGTCAGGAGGTGTAGGAAGACTGCACTGTTCCTAATTCCTATAGCACTGCATGTACAGTTTTCCCTAAGGAGATTGTCCTATGTTCACATTTCTACTTTTGTTTTTTTTCTTTGTGCTATGCAGTGCTGTCTTTTCCTTTCTGTATCGCAATGACATGGTCTGTCAACAAATTACAGTACAAACAGTAAAAGCGTAAATGTGAATCTTGTCCAGTCTCTTGCAATCAATCTCCCACATACACTAAGGTGTAACTTACAATTTACAATAATTGTGTTCAAAACTTTAGCCATAGTTTACATCAGAACATCCCTCCAGAGTACACTGTTATATTGACAACATGACTAAGCAATTTGACTGTCTTATCCGTACACAATGACACAAGGACTTGTCATTCTGATGGCACTGACATGTTCATTGACACAGATATTTACTTTTGAGAGATGAACTAAGGATTTTGAGCAAGAGACTGGCTTTTGCAGGTAATCCATGGTGTTTTGCTATTTGTACGAATTGTTTTGAGAAATGCACTTACTGTTTTGCAAATGTCGAGGATGATTCGAGAAATGTACCAAAGCGACTGAGAAAAACTGTAATATATTTAACTGTGCTGTCTCCCCCTAGTGACCGCCTGGCTCTACTGCAGGTCAGTTCCATTCTCAAGCAGCAGGGGCTGGACAGCACCTGTGATGACAGCATCATCGTCAAAGAGGTACAAGATGCTTGGATGAGGAATTCTGACAGGATTTTTTTGAAACTGCACTGACAATGCATAGACTTTTTACCTGCATTGTGACCAGTGTGTTGTGAAATTAAATTTCAATTTTAAAGTTAGGATGCATAGGTCTGTGGTTTTCAGTTCCTCGGGACCCAGATCCCCGCTGGTTTTCATTCAAGCCATCCAATCAAGGACTGATTTACACCTGGGACACCAGGTGAATGCAGTTAATTAGCTGGTGGGATAGAAAACCAGCAGTACTCTGAGTCCTGAGGAGCAGGATTGAAAACAGCTGCTGGAGGTGTGTTCAGTGTTTTGTTATGCCTGACAGCTGTGTGGACCAAAAATGGACAGTTGAAGTAATAATCTGTGATATTTTCACATGAATAAATTTTGGGTACCAACTTCCTGGGAAAAATCCTCACACAGGAAGTGATACAGCAATGCAGCGGTTTGAAATAAATACATATAAAAAGAACTAGGCAGTTTGCATAAGCAGCGATAGCCACCAAGGCTGAATAGACAAAGAAAAGAGCGCCACTTACAGAAACTCAAACTTCATCAACAGAAAATCCAAGGAAAAAGAAACAGATGAATCGTTCACAGGAAGGCAAGTGTGTTAAAAAGTAAAGGGACCGTCTCTGAGCCAAAACTAGAGTGAACATCGGCATTGCCTTTCCAAGATGAAAAGCACTCCAAGATGAGATGAGACTGAGGAGCAATGCAGATGTGGCCCTTGCTGGTCAATCGGGTGTTCATTTCCTTTTGGACTGGGAGGTTTCAATATAGTTAGCAGTAATTTATTATTATATTGGGCCAGTGCCTAAATTGAGTTGCAGCTTGTTAGCTCTTCTCTATATACATGGTCGCTCTTAGGCATCACCTTAAATGCTGCTGTTCTGTTATTTGTAGTGACTGCATTAGTTTAAATATGCAGTCCAGTGCAAAACACCACAGCAATGACCGCTTATCATCAAAAATGTTGCCCAAAAAAAAAAAAACCCAAGAAACTCATGCATTGTCACTATAAACCTGCAATAAGCGATATCAGACCTTACAGCCAATCCTGAAACGAATGTGTGCTATGTGGAGTTTTCAGAGAAAAATCTCAAAGCGAGACTGGTAACGGGTGACACTTCTCCGTATGTACGTTTAGCTTAGCTATTAGCCTTTTGCACAGTGCTTTGCAATGTATGTCCTTAGTAGGCCTCAGTAGTGCAGTGGCTTTGCTTTATTTACAAATGTGTTGTGGTTTCTGTCACCCTCTAGTGGTCAAATTTCACTTATTGCAGCTTTAAATTGTTATGTTTTAAGTTTAAAGCTGCACTAGACAACTTTGCACATTGGTGGCACCAAATGGCAGTGAATTTGAATTTTGACCGACTTTAACACCCACAAGTCAAGTAACTGCAGTTCAGTCAGGACAACTCACGTATTGATATAAATGGTTATGCCATAGCAATAAGTTTGCTTCTTGTGGAATAGATCTGGTTTTATAGCTTGCTGCTGCACATGCATTAGACTTAGAGAGTACATAACCCCCTAAAACAGCAGACCTAAGGCCCTGTTCACACATATGGATATTTCTGAAAACAATTTTTTTCCTCCTCCGTTAAAAAAAAAATCCTCTCCACCCCAATGCTGTTTTAGAAAATCTCTCCATCCACACGAGCACGCAAAAACAATTAAAACACCTCCGCAGCGTTCACATTTTACATTTTTGGTTGACATTATACAAGGTTGCTGTTTCTTGACTTAATCCAAGAGGTTAGGTGGTGTAGAAATGCAGGAAATTTGTTTTAAATTACTATTTTTTTCTGACCCCACCCCCCCCACCAATTATATATCTTACCCCCCCCCCCAGAAACAGGGTTCCCCCACCTGCCAAATCTCACTTTAATCCCTGCTACTACAAAATACTGTTGCATCCCCACAGTTAGATTTTTTTCCACAGGTGTGTAGGGCAGTCTCACATCGTGCGGCTCAGCTAACTGGGGCAGGAATGGCGGCTGTGGTGGATAAAATCAGAGAGAATCGTGGACTGGACCATCTGAACATCACTGTAGGGGTGGAGGGAACACTCTACAAACTACATCCACAGTGAGATATTATTATTATTATTTTTTGTAGTAGTAGGAGGAGGACAAGAGTAGGAGTAGTATTAGTATTATTAATTTGTTTATTTATTTTCCCCATATTAATAAACTAAACATTTTATTGTTTTTTCTTCTTCTCTTACTGCTGCTGCTGCTGTTGCTGCTGTAGTTTCTCCAGAGTCCTCCAGGAGACAGTTAAGTGTTTGGCTCCTCAGTGTCATGTGACGTTCCTCCTATCAGAGGAGGGCAGTGGGAAAGGTGCCGCCCTCATTACAGCTGTTGCCATACGGGACCAAGAGGAGATATACAACCCAGAACTGAAAAGTTGATGCTTACAGTTTTTTCTGAATGCTTAAACACTAACAGTGATTCTTGAAGCACTATCTCTGAAACCATTAACACTTGTAGCCAATACATTTACCAAGTGTGCCAAACTGAATGCACGTTCTCTGCTTAACACTCAGTTTGTAATTTAATAACACACTTCTAGCAACACTGTAAACTTATGGCCAGATAGCCTATTTTTTCTGTTCTTTTTTTTCTAGCACAAATGTTTTTGTTTTCTTCTACTGCACTTTTGTTGTTTGAGGAGTGTTACTGTAGAACATTTTGAGAGAAAAAAACAAAACTTTTTCCCCTTATTTGTATTGATAGTGTGTTATGTTTGGAATACACATCCATACTTTACACATTTGGATACCTGTGTGTATGTGTGTTTACTACATGTATGATAAAACTTTATTGCAAACTGCTACGCCCTGCACACAGAAAAAGCAAAAGCCACAAGTGTTTTTCTTTTGTACTATCAGTGCGTAGTTGGTGCTTCGTGTACTTATTCAAATGATGGTTTTTGTGTACTGTATTGACGCAAAAACACAATTTTTTAAAAGAGTTTGAAGAGTTTTGCAAGAATTGCTGATTGATTGATTTTAGAGAAAACTATGTCCCAAATGAAATCCTCTTCTTGTCATCCAAAATTTCTAAAAGAGATACTTGCAACCGTTAGTCCTTGTATTTTATCATTTATTAATAGTTCCTTGGCCACTGGCATTTTCCCCTCTTGTTTTAAACAATTCACAGTCCAGCCCTTACTGAAGAAACCTAATTTAGATCCACTCCTTCTTAGCAATTACAGACCCATTTCCAAAGAGGTCTCCTCTCAATTGACAGCTTTTATGAATAACAATGATATCTTCGAGAATCATCAATCAGGTTTTAGAGAACCCCATTAAGGTCACAAATGACCTACTCCTTGCAGCGGATTGAGGTGACTTCTCTATTTTGGTCCTATTAGGTTTGCGTGCTACATTTCATACCATGACCGCACCATTGTATTACATCAAAGCATTCTGTTCTCAGTTTACTCTCTCTTAATTTACTTGGTGTTCCTCAAAGGTCAATCCTTGGCCCTCAGCAATTCTCAATTTACTGTACATGCTCTGTTTGGTTCATATTATTTGCAAACATGATGTTCTTTATCACTGTTATGCATATGACACCCAGCTGTGTGTCCCACTAAAATCCACCAATTCTAGTAGTCTAGCTCACCTTAATGTCTGCCTTACAGATATCAAATGCTGGATGTCCCAAAATTTTCTAAAATTAAATGAGGATAAATCTGAGATCATCATATTTGATCCACCAAATTCCACTAGCCTGCTTTATGACAACAGCCTAGATAGATAATATTAAGCTGGCTGCTAGAAATCTATGGGTGTTCAAGTTAAGAAGGTTGTCCAGTCTTGTTCTTTCTAACTCAAAAAGATCAAAAAAAAAATTAGGTCATTTTTATCTTTTGATGACTTAAATAGAACTCTATTTAAGTCATCAAAAGATAAAAAATACATGTAAAAAAATACAATACATTGTTGTACATTCTTTTATTTTCCATCACTTTGACTATTGTAATGCACTCTACTCTAGTATTAGTTAGGGCTCTCTAAACCGCCTCCAGTTGGTTCAAAATGCGGCTGCTAGGCTTATTGGTGGTTCCAAGAGATATGGACATATCACTCCTGTTCTAGCCTCCATGCATTGGCTCCCAGTTAGTTTCAGAATTGATTTTAAAATATTATTATTAATTTTCAATGCCCTACATGGCTTGGCCCCTAAAGCCTGTAGTCCTGATTTAATTTTACTGTTGACTTTATGCCCTCTTTTATATATTTTCCTTACATTTTACTTTTTTACTCTTCTTTGTGTTTTTATTCGGTTTTACTGCTGTATGTTGTATTTGTTCTGTGAAGTACTTTGTAACACTGTTAAGAAATGTGCTATACAAATAAAGTTTATTATTATTATTATTATTATTATTATTATTATTGAGGTCAGACTAGGCTGAAATGGTGTTACACTATAAACACATCACGTCTATCATGTCTCATTCTCTGTATTACTCTCTCTCTCTCTCTCTCTCTCTCTCTCTCTCTCTCTCTCTCTCACACACACTTTATGGTTAAGTTATCATACTGATGACACAAGATTAGCTAGATGATTAAATTGTTGTACTCAAGGAAGTAACCTTTGAGATTTAAGAAGACTGGTAATTTCATCTCTGTGTGTCCATGTTTTTGCACACTGGTGCATATGCAGCTTTGACATGATACTAAGCAAGCTTGGTTCGTCCACAAAGCACATGACAAAAACACTGGTAGAACATTAGCATGCACTGTAGCCAAGAAAATAAATATTGCATATTCACAGGTGAAACTGCCACTAATTGCAGAATGCTAAGTAGGCCGAAGAGGATATTTGTTGTATTCCTTTAAGGAAACAAGCTCAGTTTATGTAGACTCTCTAGTGCTGCATTCCACTGGCCAGGGATTAGCTCCACAGTCCACTCACAGTAGCAACACACACACTATAACAGTAACTCACTATAACAGGGCTGCTTCAGCTGTGGACCAGGACCCAAAATGGGTTGCAGGCCTGTTTATGATGGGTCTCCACAAGACAGGAGAACAAGAGTCTGGGTCCCAGGGCAATGGGAAGGAGAGTTACTTTGACCTAAGCTAAAAGAGGCCAAAGTAGAGTGTGTGTGTGTGTGTGTGTGTGTGTGTGTGTTAGTAGGATATGGGTCTAGGTCACCCAAGAAAATGTGTGTGAAACTAGAGAGGGGACATGATTGGGCCATGACTGAAAAGAGGGGAGGGAGAGGAGGTAAGACAGAAAGGGAGGAGGAAATGGAGGGGAGAAAGGGGTTTGGCTTGTTCGTTAATCATTGAGTCAAAGCAGGGCTTGGTCAATGCTGAACTGTAGACTCAGTCAGTTGGTTAGTGAGAGGAAAACAAGACTGACAACCAGTGAGAGGGGAAACAGACAGAAAATAACCCACTTGGATTTACCTTGACAACTTCACAACAACATATTTTCATCCAGATTTTACTTGTGTGTGTGTGTGTGTGTGTGTATTTGTGTGGTGTACTGACAAAGGGACTGAAAGAACTTGCATGGTGGTGTGTCTCATGTCAAGATGTTGGCTGTTCATCTTCTTTCCTACTACTTCTCCAAACTCCAAGAGGACCCCACTAAAAAGGTAAGAGCTGTTCCAGTGTAAAACTGTCCCACTTTACTTGACACAGAATTTGAACTGAAGTTTTTCTAGTAGCAGTAATACTCAGCATTAGGGTCTCTTTTAAAATGAAATCCCTTACAGTTTGAGGTAATACAATGAGCTAGAGATGGCTGTAATGCTGTAATCAACTATGAAAGTGAGAGAAGTTTTCTAATTGAGGAAATATGTGATTAACTCCAGCTAATTAAGATGCACTACTAATATTTTGAGTTTGGAAGGCTAAATTAAAAATGTAATCTGCTATTACTATTGTTTTCCTGCTGAAAGTGAAAGTTATTAATCCTGGAACACTCTGATGCTTTACCTCTTCTCTCGTTTATTCTCTTGATAAATTTGAATGAACAATGTAATCCGCTTCACAAACAGATGAGCTGTGAATTTGTTTGTCATATGCAATATTTTGATCTTCGTTCCTATTTGATTTGTTTTTAGTTCATCTTGGGTGAATGTTGTGTGTTATCAGTGAGATCTGGCATTATAAAATTATTGGCCTAAGTTGAGTGCTGCAGCAATTAACTGAAGACTTTGAACAAGCGTATCTCTTGCCTTGAACTCATGAATTCCATATAAGTATAAAGGTTTAATGGCATTACCTTTATACTTATATAGAATTCATGAGCAACAAGTTCCTCATAGTCTCATAAGCTTCTCCTAAAAGATTTGCCAGACATTAATAATTGTGTCGCTTTCATGACGGAAATTGTAATTGTTCTCACTAATTGGTCCAAATCAGCTGCTACACAATTACTGCAGTCTTTGTCTTATAAGAGAGAAAATGGGTGCAACATAAATTGTCACATTCAGCTAACAGTCTTGTGCATTTCATTTACATTATACCTATATTTTAGGCATTTAGCTAGCACTCCTCAGTGCAACAGTAGAATAAGCTTTATCACCATCCATCATTACAAGCAGCCAATAGTTTAGGTGTGCAGGGGTCAAGGTTATAGTGACAAAATTCCTCTGACCACAGAATGATCATGTAAGGGAGAAATACAGGGAACATAAATACTTGCTAAAAAAAAGAGATAGAAGTGATTGTTAGAGCAATCAGAGGGAAGGAGAGGAGAGGGGACATGATTCAGTGGTGAGAGGGTTTCATCCAGGTTACATCCCACTGTGTGTTAGATAGTCAGATTTGGGTTTAATCAGGGCAAATCTCAGAGATAAGCCAGTAAGCCAGTGGTGTGATATGATGGTGACAGTACTGTAATCAATACTTACTGTGTCACTGTGTTACTGACATTCTTTGCTGAGAAATGATTAATGTGTTTCCTTGGCAATGCCATTACTTTTTTCTTAGTGCCGGCGGGATTGACACACATACTCACAGGGATACACATTGACATTCACACACACATGCACACACACCCACATACACACAAATATACAGTGACACCAGCCAGGCACATGGCCAGAAGGACCTTGCCCCCTGAATGTGTCACCATAGTGACAGTTTGGCTGATTATGCATGGGTCAGGGTTTTTTGACACATACTGTACCTCCTATTCATTTCTAATGGGGATTCCTGATTTTTCTGCTCTTATTTCCTGTGGATTTAATTCTGATCACATTCCTGGTAAATTCTTGGTTCCCATCTCTCTCCTTCTAAAATCCATAGTTAAAGTCCCATATTAAAACTGCTCACTGTGGGTCAAGGTACTGTTACCACAAAATGGCTTGGCTTACACAATGTCTTTTTTTTTTATTTGACTTGATTTCCCAAGTCTTCAAGAGCATAATGTGAATATACCAAAAATGTGGGACGTAAAATAAACAAGAGGGATGAATGTGCATTTGACCCTGTCCAGACGTCTTTGTTCTGCTGCTCTTGTTTGTTTTGTTTTTCCTGGAGGATGGAGAACAAAGAACAGAAGTTTCCTAAGGACAGCTCTTTCTCAAACTGTTGGATGGGACCCTGAAATTGGGTCACAGAACAGCTTCGAATGGGTTTAGATTTGCAATGTTTTTAATGAGCCTGGGTCCCAGGGTGAGATAGCCTGCTAAGTCTCTTATGTGGGTTCTGACCTGAAGAAGTTTAAGAACCCCAAGTAGCTATAGTGTATATAATGGGGTCTGGTGGGAAGACTGGCTGCACACAGTAGTGGAGGAAACTGAATTGTGTAGAAAAAAAATTGCTTTGGACCTAAAGGAAGGAAGGACCAGTCCTTTGAAACCTGCTGACAAGAGACTTGAGGAGAGCAGATGAGGAGAGGAGGAGAGGGGAGATGGGAGATATTTTAACCCCTCCCCACTTGCTTCTCGTGTTTGCTCTGTCTCCCCCTTCTTATATTTTTAGGTGGACAGGTTTCTGTACTCCATGCGTCTCCATGACGACCAGCTAAGGGACATCTCAGCTCGTTTCCTAGGTGAAATGAAGAAGGGGCTCTCAGTGGAAAGCAATGCCGCAGCAACGCTTAAGATGCTGCCAACACATGTCCGCTCCACACCTGATGGATCAGGTAACTTTATATTAGGGGTTTTCAATGTTTTTTCAAGCTGTTGTGTAGGTTAATGAAGATGTGCAATATTTTGGTCAACTACTAACCTATTAGTACACAGTATTTTTTTTTTTTCTTTAAAAGCCTATGGCAAGAGATTGAGAGATTGTCACTGTAACTAAATATTTATATGTACCCCCCCTTCCAGAGAAAGGAGAGTTCTTGGCTTTGGATCTGGGAGGCTCCAGGTTTAAGGTGCTCCAAGTTAAAGTGAGAGAGGAGGCAGGGAGGAGGAGGAGGGGAGTGGAGATGGAGGAGCAGACCTACCCCGTACCTAAGGAGCTACTCATTGGGAGAGGAGCAGAGGTGAGGAGGAGAGGGGGAGAGACAGGACACAGGGAGAGCAATGAGGAGGAGAAAGATCGAAAGGTGGAGGGGCAGGGGAAGAGGAAGGAGAAGGGGACATAGAAGGAGAGAAGCTACCTGATAGCAAGGTGAGAGCAGAGGTGAGGGGTTTTAGAAGAGGAAAGAAGACTGGTGGGAAGATGACAGAGAGAAGAGGACAAGCTACACAGCAGTAGGGGAGCAGGGGTGAGCAGTAGGAGAGAAAAGGGGAAGAGGGAGGAAGAGGAGGAAGAAAGAGGAGAGGCAAGAGGAAAGAGATGGCCAGAGGTTATCAACCATCTCCACCCTGCTCCCTCTCCTGTTTGATTTACTGACCATCTGTGTCTTCATCCTCTTCTCTCTCTGCCTATCTGATTCTCTGTCTGTAGTTATTTGACCACGTGTCAGAGTGTCTGAAGGACTTCCTCCATCAGAAGAACATCAGTCTGGAGGAGAAACATCCTCTGGGCTTCACCTTCTCTTTCCCCTGTCAACAGACCGCCCTGGACCAGGTAATCATACTTAATTTATATAGTGTCTGTCTGTCTAGTGTTGTTTTCATGGTCTAGGTTGTAAATGGCCTACAGGCACAGATATCAATCTGGCCCTTAGAAATTGTGCAGATATACACAGTTTTGTTTTGTTCCTAGATGTAGTATATCTTATTACTATATATTTTCTGATATCCTCTCTGCTCCTGTCTCAGGGGTGGTTCTATCTTTTTAGATATATAAACTGAAAAAACCCTAACCTGTTTTATCTCCTCTCTTTTCTGTAGGGACTATTGGTAAATTGGAGCAAAAACTACCGGGCTCGTGGCCTCCAGGGGAAAGATGTGGTCCAGGCCCTGAGACAGGCTATCAACAGGACTGGGGTAAGACATCGATACAATACTATTAACTACATTACCCATAATCTACTGCTCATATATCAGACAGGCCATCAACAGAACTGAGACATTTAACAAGAAGCTTTTTTTTTTTTTTTTAAACATATATTTATTGATTTTATACATTTAACACATTGTACATACATAACTGAACCTTCCCCCAAATCAAACATATGGCAGTATATAAATAATAATAATAAAATATCACTTGAAGTAAATAAATAAAATAAACACACATTCCTCACAATAGATTAATTATTTTCACTGTAACTTCACACTTCCAGTGCCTCTTCAATGTCACAATTTTTAACAAATTCCAAAAACATCTGCCAGATGTTATAAAACTCAGAAGCTTTCTTCCTAACTATATAAGTGAGTTTCTCAAGAGCCAAACTTGATGTTAAGTTTTTCAACCAGTGGCCTATAGAGAGGGGCAACTCACATTCTTCCAACACAGGGCAATCGAGCACCTGGCTTATAGTAGACATAGGTCAACCATTTTTCTTTCTCTATTAGATAGAGAACAATTGTCTGGATAAATGCTTAGTATACACAGTTTAGGACTTAGAGGTAATGGAGAAGAGGTAATTGAGAGATGTAACATATCACCGAACTCCAAAATATTTGAATCTCTCCACATTCCCACAAGCAGTGATACAAAGTATCTTGATAAATATTGCACTTATAACACTGGTCAGGAATATTAGGATCAAATTTATTTAACTTCACCGGGGTGATGTACATTCTCATTATCCAATTGTATTGTATTAATCTCAGTCGGGTATTGATGGTTTGTGTTTGTGCCTTTGAACATATTAAACCCCATTCATACTCTAAGATGTCCTCTTGTAAATCTTGTATCCACTCCTGTCTCTTACTTTCAGAGTTGTCTTTATGGTTTTCCACCATTATATTATATAATTGAGTAACCCATCCTTTACTGAAACAATTTCCTGTGGAAAATATCTCCAGTGTGGACATTGGAGGTTGCTGCACTGAATTCTTTAAGCGTGCCCGAATAAAACTTCTAAGTTGCAAATACTTGAAGAAGTGTTTCTGTGGGAAGTCAGACTTCGCTTTCAGCTCGTCAAATGACATTCGATTGTTGTCCTCATAGAGATCCAGTAGTTTAACTATGCCCTTACTTAACCATGTTTTAAATCCCATGTCATTTTTAGCCGGGCTGAAATGTTCATTGCCCCAAATCGGTGAAAAAATCGGTATATTTATTCTCCCCATTATAGACAGAGGCAATGATGTCCATCTTGTGACATCTTCTGACACTTTAGCTAACATGGGCTCATAGTTAGTTGAACTAAGGGTGCTTATCTATGGTGTTATTTTAATATCCAGATAGATAAAACCTTCTACAGCATTTACAAATGGGTGGGGTATCGTTGGTTTTCTTCTTTCTTGTTCATTTAGAAACATAATAGATGATTTATCTTTGTTCACCTTAAAACCAGAGAAGCTACCAAATTGACTGATCAACTTTAAGAGGGATGGTATTGATTTTCCAAGATCTGATAGAAACACGATGGTATCATCTGCATACAACGTGATATCATGTTCTAGGTCCCCTGTTTTAATACCACAAACTGAAGGGTGTGATCTTATTGCTACTGCCAACGGTTCCATGGCTATTACAAAAAGTAAAGGTGAAATTGGTGAGCCTTGTCTCGAGCCGCAAAAGAGCTTAAACGGTTGTGAAATCAAATATTTGTAGATACTTCTGCAGATGAATCAACAAACAGAATTTCAACCCATCTATGAAAGTAGTCACCAAACCCAAAACGCTTAAGCATCTCCAGTAGATAGTAGGGCCATTCGACTCTGTCGTAAGAAGCTTATTTTAGTAATTTAGCTGATGCTCTAGTCTAAAACATTCAATTAGTTTGATGACTACACTACCCATCAGGCACTGCTCCTATGTGACATTATCCAATCAGATGCTGCTCATAGCAGATTGAAACCACAGATAGGACATTTTATATTTACATTTTAGTCATTTAGCTGACAGTCTGAACCGGTAGAATCTCTCAATATTCATTGACATTCATTAATCACGTTCTTTCCTGGTATGAGGTTGCTTTCACTTGTGCAATTTTGCATCCCCAAATTTATTAAAAAGGAAAACTCCACCCTATACCACTGTTAAAAAACAGCTATTGGAAATGTACCTTGCATTCCCAGGCCCATTTTGTTGTTTGATGGTATTTTTCATATTCCTGCTGATAACTGGCCAAGTGTACGCGATGTCATGTTGAGATATTTCCAGCAAACCTACAATGGAGTTTGATAGCAGAATTTTCAGTGATCTGAAACATTTGCAGAATCAAAGAGTAAGAGCTTCTTTCTAGACTCACCATTTTGCACCGACGTTCAAAAATCATACAGGGAGAATGCTATTGTAGAAGCGGCAGAGATACCAATTTCCCCACTAACAGTAGCATCATTCGTCCATAATCCAATACAGCCACTAGATATGTTGTGTTGTGAGTCAGGATTGTGACTGCTTTTTCGAGTGGAAAAAGTATTGCTTTGCTATAACCCACTTATAACCTGTAGCTGAATGCAACAAGTTCATGCCTGTTGTCTGCGGGTTGTGGAAAGGCATTCTAGGAAATGTAGAATATCTCTAACTGTAGAAGTAGATGGGGCAGGTTGAGAGAAAGTGGGTACACCAAAAAAGTTAATTACGACACAAAATAACTCTTGGAATGCACTGAACATCATAAATTCACAATATTTAACAGTGTTAGAGTATCTGAGGGTGGATTTTTCCTTTGATGTTTACTAGGAGGGATGGCCACAGATAGGAGCTTTAACATCAAGTAAAAAGGAGAGATTGAGAAGTGTAAAGGATATCATTCCATCAGCAACTGCCCTTACTGACTACCTCACCCAAAAACCATCACTCATAGCTGACTGCACTACCAATGACACACTTCATATATCGTGAATGTTACATTAGCCAGAAGACTTGGTTTATTACTCTCTCTGTAACTCTCTCTCTCTCCAGGGTATGGATGTAGAGGTGTTAGCCCTGGTAAATGACACTGTAGGAACCATGATGACCTGTGGTTTTGACGACCAGCGTTGTGAAGTAGGACTCATCATCGGTTAGTAGATTCATATCATACCATCAGGTTCATATCATTTACTGTAGTTGTTACTGTGACAGAAAGCTTTCTGCTGAAGTGTCCTTTAGATCGATCCTGCATGGGCATGGGAGGCTGATAGGGTGGGCCAAGATGTCATTCAAGCCAGCAAAATCAAGGTCCCTGAGGAGGAGGGTCATGGACAATTTCCACTTCACCATCTCAGGCACGCCAATACCTCTAATCTCTGAGAAACGCCTAGGGAAGATTTTTGACAGCAACTTGAGAGATGCAGCATCGCCCCAGACCACCTGCCAGGAGCTGAAGGGCTGGTTGAGAGATGTTGACAAGTCAGGCCTCCTGAGAAAATTCAAGGCGTGGATTTACCAACATGGGATGCTGCCTAGGATCCTATGGCCTCTGCTCCACTACAAGGCAACTGACAGAGGAGATGGCTAGGCCTACCAAGGAGCTTGAGCAACATCGCCCTCTATGGAAACACCGCCAAACTCCCCTTGAAGTCCATTGAGGAGTTCAAGGGAGGTGTTGCAATACAGAGAGTTGAGTGACCCTAAAGTCTCCATGGCAGGGATTGTGGTAAGGATAGGCAGGAAGTGGAGAGCAAAGGATGCAGTGGAGCAAGCAGAGTCACGGCTATGCCTTGGAGTCCTGGTGGGGGCGGTTACCAGAGGAAGGGCTGGACTGGGAACTTTCATAACCCCTCTGTATGACATAGGTCAGAGAAAAGGATGGCAGAAAATGGTCCAGAATGAGTTAAGAGCAGCTACTGAGGACAAGGGCAATCCAGCAGTGTAGATGAGGCAACAAAGAGCCTGGACAAGATGGGAGCAGGCAGTGGAGAGAAAAGTCACGTGGACTGACCAATGGCGGGCAGAACCAGGCAATCTATGGTTCAGGCAATCTATGATGTACTCTGCAGTCCTTCCAACCTGCACTACTCAGACTTGGTGGATACTCCGTTGTGCCCGCTATGCCCAAGAAGGGGGACTCTTGAGCTGCTGCACAAAGGCTCTGGGAGAAGGCTGTTACTGTTGGCAGCACAACCAAGTGTTCAAGACCATTGCAGAGGCCGTCTGCAGTACCATCAACATGAGCAAGAGATCTACACCCACGAAGCAGACCATCAGCTCCATGAGAGCCGGAAAGAAGCCAAGTTCAACATCAAAAGCAGTTGCTAGGCTTCTCAACACTGCTCAGGACGGGCAGTTGATGGTGGACTTGGGCAGGTAACTCAGCCACAAACACCCTTAGAGCCAACATCCTTCTTGCTTCAGAGTTGACAAAGTGCATTGTCATGGAGGAGGCCTTCAAGTGGAAAAGGGCCAAGTATGATGCCTGGTTAGTGACTGTCACAGACAAGGCTGGAGAGCTGGTTGCTTGCCTGTGGAGGTCGGATGCAGAGGCTTTGCAGGGCAGTTCCTCTGCAAGGCACTTGACATCACAGGTACAAGTAAGAGAAGGGCCATCTACAACAACACAGAGGCTGCTCCAGATGGCTATGGATAAAAAGGATAAAAGGATTAGGATTAAAGTTAGTTTAGGGTAAGGGTTAAAGTATGGCATATTGTGGTGAGGGTTAAGGTTGGGGTTCAGGTAGTCAAGTGTACTGTAGTCAATGCAAGGTTCTCATAAAGATAGAAGTACAAGGACGTGTGTCTTTGTGTGTGTGTTTAGGTACAGGTACAAATGCGTGCTACATGGAGGAGCTGCGGCACATCGATCTGGTGGAGGGAGACGAGGGCCGGATGTGTGTGAACACTGAGTGGGGAGCCTTCGGAGATGACGGGGCACTGAATGATTACATCACTGAATTTGACAAGGAGATCGACGCAGCCTCCACCAACCCTGGGAAACAACTGTAGGGAAAGAGGCACTTTATTTCACGTGATATAGCATGGCATAGCATAGCCAACATAACATACAGCATCCCCTAAGATGACACAACATGGTACAACACAACACAAAATATAACACAACTTAATACAACACAAAAATGTAACAAGTATAATACAATATGACCCTTTTACCGCTCTGTTTCTCTTTCTCTCTCTCAGCTTTGAGAAGCTGGTCAGTGGGTTGTATCTGGGTGAGTTGGTGAGGCTGGTTGTATTAAAGATGGCAAAACTAGGACTGCTGTTTGATGGAAATGTTTCTGATGCTTTGAGGACAAAAGGGAAAATAAACACCGCGCATGTAGCAGCTATGGAACAGTAAGCTATCTGTCTGTCTGTCTGTCTGTTTCTCACTCTCTCTTTCTCTCCATTTCTATTGGAACAGTACGATTACATTATACCTGTCCATCTCACTGTTAGGTACAAAGATGGTCTGAGGAACACCAGAGACATTCTTCTGGACCTCGATTTGACCCCATCACCTGACGACTGCATTGCTGTTCAACATGTCTGCACCGTGGTCTCCTTCAGGTCCTCAAACCTGGTGGCTGCAGGGCTGGCTGCCATCTTGAGTCGAATCAGACAAAACAGGAAGTTGAAGACGTTAAGGATCACTGTGGGGGTTGATGGAACTGTGTACAGGACACACCCACAGTAGGTTTTATGAAAATATTCACCACACAAAGAGATCAGTTCTATCAATGTTGTTGCAATTCCTACTGATTGCCAATAGAGGTCGATAAAAGTGAAAGAGTACTTGATGCTCCTTCAATTCCAGGTATGCTAAACGTCTCCATAAGGTGGTGCGGCGGTTGGTTCCTGATTGTCATGTCCGATTTGTCCTGTCAGAGAGTGGCAGCAGCAAAGGGGCTGCCATGGTAACAGCAGTTGCCCAGCGACTGGCATCACAGAGACGACAGGTCAGATGGCTGTGTGTGTGAGTGTGTGTGTGTGTGTGTGCGCCTGCTCACAGGTGTGCACATAACTTAAATTTTTGTTAATGCTAACCTCTCTGACTTAAAATTTTACTTTGCGTACTTGTATTCCAGGTGGATGAGACGTTCTTGTCCTTCAGACTGAGCCAAGAGCAACTCAGACTGGTCAAGGCCAGGATGAGGGCGGGGCTAGAGGCGGGGCTAAAGAGTAATGGCCCTTCCCCAATAAAGATGCTGCCCTCTTATGTGTACCGTACCCCTGACGGCACAGGTCAGAACAGCACCAGTGTGTGTGTATGTGAAAACGTAGTATTTTCTCTGCATTTTGGACTCCTGTCCACACGAAAACAGCATTTTAGGTCACTGGAAACAGAGCTTTTGGAAAACGCCTTCCAGGGTGGAGATTTTTCAAAACTCAGTTTTCTGTGTATTTGTGTGGACTGGTCAAACAGAGGTGTTTGATAATGCTGACATCATGACCTCAACTTGTGCATGGCAATTGTTGTTTGATATGTATTGAGCATGCATCAGGAACCTACGAGCAATGGTGTTTGTTTACGTGTGGTCAGTACTGTTAGGTTTAATTACACCATTGTGCTGTTCACCATGTCTCCATTAAAAGTTCAAAAGTCTCTCCAACTTAAAGAATCGCGAGTATTATGTGTATTCGATCTGTGTCTTGCCGAATACGCATGCTCCTAATGTTCTTCTGTGGTGTTTGACAAAGTTTTATGACACATTATCACCACCTACTGGCCTGGCATGCTTATGTGAACGTTTTAAATTGTTTTTGTATTGTCGTGTGGATGGAGAGATTTTCGAAAACACCGTTGGTGTGGACAGGAATTTTTTTGAAAATGGAGGGGAAAATTGCGTTTTCAGGAATATCCATATACATGTGGACAGGGCCTCAGTTAATCAATATCTTATATCTTTTCTCAGAGCATGGAAAATATCTAGCCTTGGATCTGGGAGGAACCAATTTCAGAGTTCTGCTGGTGAAGATTCGTAGTGGTCTGAGTCGTTCTGTGCGACTCTACAATAAGATTTACACCATACCACTGGAGATAATGCAAGGAACAGGAGAAGAGGTAGGACACATATAAATATATCATTAATGTTGTTAATATTAAATATTTAGATAGACAGACACATGTACATGAGAGTGGGACTTTATTTGGTGGAAAGCTAATTTGTATAACTACTGAACAACATGCCACTAAAAGTGCAGCGTTGTCTCACTCTACAACCCTGTGAGAAGTGGAAGTCAAATTTATCTTCTTTAGGGGTGTCAAAAATAACCTGTACTGAGAGTGAAGTTAAATACTTTTAGATGGACAACAGACACTGTACATTTCATTAAAAAAAGTGACACCTTTCTCTCTCTCTCTAGTTGTTTGATCATATAGTGCAATGTATTAGTGACTTCCTTGACTACATGGGGATGAAGAACGCTCGTCTTCCTCTGGGCTTCACCTTCTCTTTCCCCTGCAAGCAGGCTGCCATCGACACGGTAAGCATGGACACATTTGACAGTTTAGTGTATTCTTAACACCTACAACCAAATAGTTTATTTGTGTTTGATATGTTATGACATGTCTTTATAACAGGTTATGTCACCTCAGTTAATGTCAAGTTGTCATTTAAAGTGATGTTATCAACTGAATGACTCTTAATGTCAAAAACATTTATAAACATCATCAACATTTATGTTCATGTCAGATGTCATGTCATGGTTATGACAGTGTTATGACAGCCTTATGCACACCCCTTCAAATACAGTGTTACCAGTTTTTGAAACCCAATGAGGTCAAAGCAGTTCATATGAAGGCACTACATAGATTTTATCCATGCAACAATTTTTTATGGAAATTTAAAGCAGATATCTCCCCAAATTGTTCATTCTGTGATATCGAAGAAGAAACAATTTTGCATTTATGTTATTTTATAAACTTTTATAAACAAGCTGTAACTCACAACAAGTGCTATGTTAAGGTTTATGTTTGTAATGACATGATTGCGCTGAAAAAACCCTAACCCCCAAAAAAACAAAATAGCGCCATCACTGTGTGTGTGTGTGTGTGTGTGTGTGTGTGTGTGTGTGTGTGTGTGTGTGTGTATACTGTACATACAAGACCACAGACTGTCTCCTTTGAAGGATAGGTGTTTAATGTTAATTGAAATTAAATGAATGCTTGTATGTTTTGCAGGGCACATTGGTGAGCTGGACCAAAGGCTTTAAGGCCACAAACTGTGAAGGAAATGATGTTGTTGACATGTTGAGAGACGCCATCAAGAGACGCAATGTGAGTCAGAGTAGAATAGAATAGTTACAGAATGCTACTATCATATTGTGGAAATACTTTGACTTTTAGCACAGGAGAATCTTACATTTCACTGTAATATTCTCTGGTGAAGGTGAAGTGAAAAGCTGGTACCAGATGATACTGTACACTTGTGTGATAAGAATGGGGACAGTGTCTGGGCTTGTACGATGAGCAAAACCGTGTTTTTCACCACCAACAACAATATTATACAAGTTCAATATTATACAACATGTTCTGGCAAGTCCTGGTAGCCCAGCACCTTGTGTCTGTGTCTCTATTATTTTGATAACATGTAGCGTATGTGTGCCTGAGGTGTGTATGTTTGATATGGACATAGCAGCAGTAAATGACACAGCGTGTGTGTGTGTGTGTGTGTGTGTGTGTGTGTGTGTGTGTGTGTGTGTGTTCCTACAGGAGTTTGACTTGGACATAGTAGCGGTAGTCAATGACACAGTTGGGACCATGATGAGCTGTGCTTATGAAGACCCACAGTGTGAAATTGGACTGATAGCTGGTATGTATTTGAGCTCTACATTGTTAGTGTGTGTGTGTGTGCGTGTGCGTGTGCGTGTGCGTGTGCGTGTGCATGTGCATGTGCGGGTGGGTGGGTGGGTAGGTGGGTGTGGGGGATGTGCAGCTCCTCATAACAAAGTTATTCCTAATGTTACATACGCTGGATCTTATAAACACAATCCACTGACTCAGGATATTGTTTGTTTCGCATCATGTGTCACATCAATGTAAAAATATAAATATAATGTGTTTTGTTTTATTGTAATGTATTATTGTAATGTCATTTTGTTCCACAGGAACAGGCAGTAATGTTTGTTATATGGAGGAACTGAGCAACATTGAGAAGGTTGAAATGAAGGAAGGAGGAGTGAAGATAGAAGAGAGGAGACAGGAGGAAAAGGTAATTCCTTTTAGTGCAGCTTAAATTGTCTCTCACATACAGTACAAACAACATTTCATGACTCTGTTGATAACACAATTTCAAAGATATATGAGCGTCTATAGAAAAACCAACCCGCTTTTCTCAGTTCCTCAGTAGGCTAAATGTCTTTGTGGTGATACACAATGATTTTGGACAATAAACTATAGCTCATTTTTTTCTGCCCCCAGGAGGATGATGGGATGGAGGGAGAGGAGATGAAGGGGACTAGAGAGACACAGAAGATGTGTATAAACACAGAGTGGGGGGGTCTGGGTGAGGATGGCTGTCTGGATGACATCATCACACGCTACGACACTGAGGTGGACCGAGAGTCACTCAACCATGGGAAACAAAGGTTAGAAAACACTAGCTGAGTGTGTGTGGACCTCTTGGTGTCCCCTACTTGGTCAACATATACACCATTTTTCACACACCATTTTTGAGTTTTGATCAGTATGACACACATGTTTATGTGGGCATGTGTGTATGTGTGTGTGTGTGTGTGTGTGTGTGTGTGTGTGTGTGTGTGTGTGTGTACCTCAGGATTTCAAAATTTTAAAAAAATTGTGTTCGGTTACTGATGTCTTCTATATTCTCATACATGATGAGCGCACATGTGTGTGTGTGTGTGTAGGTTTGAAAAGCTGACCAGTGGGCTGTATTTAGGAGAAGTTGTCCGTCAGGTCCTGTTAGATTTAACCAGAAGAGGATTGCTGTTCAGAGGACACGTCACTGAAGCTTTAAAAACACCTGGAATATTCCACACCAAATACCTATCGCACATAGAGAGGTAGGAGAGAGGGTGCGTCTTGGGTCATTGTATGTGTGTGTGTGTGTGTGTGTGCGTGTGCGCACACATATGTCTGTCTCTTTAAAGGAACAATCAATAATACGTACTCTTTAGTAACATGTAATGGCAGCCATGGAAACTACAACATCTATAAACTTGTGTCCTCCTCCCCAAGTCTCAGCCAAAGCCCCCAGATCCACCTCAACCTCTCTCACCCCTCCCGTCCCCGTGAGCAACAGTGGCCTAAAACTGACAGAAAATACAAACTGCCGTTTTCAGACACAGCCAAGTAGCTAAGTGAAGAGGTATCATCCCATTGCAAAGTGTTATAAATGTTTAGAACATCCCACAAAGTTACAGAAATATTATACAGCCAGTCAGTAAAAGAATCAATATCTAGCGATGCTGTGCTATCAGCTAATTGAGGTCTAGCAGCTCAAGCTGTAGCTAATGCTAACCAACTTTACCCAATACCCTTTAACTGCTTACTAGCATCAGGTTATGTGTGAGCATATTGCTTGACAGATATTTATTTATGCACAGCGAAGCTGTGGCGAGCTAACATTTGCTATGTTGCATCAACAAGAAACGTTAGCTCGCTAGCTTGTGCGGCTAACGTTAGCGTCATAGGTTGCTTACCTGGCCAACAAATGTAAGACCAACTCCACATTGGTCTTGAAGTTTTTCAGAATCCTAAGCTACCTCCACCTTTGAAATGCTGCAGCAGTGTTCGCTCTGGTTTTGGAGCGGGCTTTGTCGTTGGCCTTTTTGGCTTTAGAACAAGGGTTTTTAGGTTTGCTATACGTCCCTCCACGGTTGCACAAATGAAACTGCAAGAAGTTTCGAATGCAACTGGGGTAGTTCAGGGGGCGGAGCTTGGGTGTATATTGAAATGCCTGGGGGTGTGGATCATTTCCACCAAAACAGAGAGTACCGACTGGGCTGCTTGTTTATAGCTTGAAATCTCAGCAGCCACTGAAGTAACAGTGGAGTGGAGTATATATGCTTATTTTGTGCAACGAGCAAGTAAAATATTACTGATTGTTCCTTTAAGTTAAGTTCCTATCACACATTGAGAGGAAAGTCCAAATGTAGGCTATGTACCCACAGAGTAAAAGCCAAGGTCAATTCATTAAAGTAACTTTATCACTCAAAATGGGATCCATTTGCCTGAGATCAGGGTTAGGATTAGGGTTACACCTCACCTTCCACTTATGCACATTAGGGCAACATGATATTGCTAATATTGCTGATATTGCAATATTGCAATTTTTTGGTAATATCGTGCTTGTGGTATAAATTGAGATACGTTCAGAGCTGTTTCTACTTTTTATTTCAGCACAAAAAAACATGTCAAAAAATACTGGGGAAACAAAACAATTGTATGGGATCCTGTATAACACCAGAATATGTAGTTTAGGAGTAACCTTTTGTAGGTCACTCTGTTATGGTTAGTTATCACCCCCCGCTCTCTGTATGTCTGTGTATGTAGCAGCTGTCTATCAATGTATTTAACTGTGCTGTCTCCCCCTAGTGACCGCCTGGCTCTACTGCAGGTCAGATCCATTCTCCAACAGCTGGGGCTGGACAGCACCTGTGATGACAGCATTGTCGTCAAAGAGGTACAAGTGACAATATATACATTTTTCACCCACATTGTGACCAGTGTATTTTGAAATTAAAATTAAATTTTAAAGTTAGGTTGCAATGGAGGTCAGTGGTTTTCAGTCCCAGTCCTCGGGACCCAGAACTAGCTGGTGGGATAAAAAACAAGCAGTACTCTGAGTCCTGAGGAGCAGGATTGAAAACAGCTGCTGGAGGTGTGTTCGGTGCTTGACAGCCATTTTGCTACTCTTTAGCATTAACTGATATAACAGTGATCCAACCTATACCCAGTTCATAAAAGCTTTTATATATTGCTTGGTACCAATTTCCCAGGAAAAGTTTTATGTTTCCAGGAAAAGCAACAGTGGTTTGTTTGGAATAAGAGAAGAACTGGGTAGTTAACAAGAGCAGAGATAGCCACCATGGCCTGAGCTGACTAACTGTCAGTAAACTGCAAACTGCCCGGAGGCTGGTGGGGATGAGGTGGTGAAGAAAATCTTTGCGTCGCAGGTTCATCACTGGTGAATCCAGCTTTCTCCGGATGGAGCGCTCACTTGCTGCTATTTAGGAACAAGTTTTGTATTTTGCTCATAAGTTTTGATTTGTCACTCCCTGTGTGCTGAGAAGATTTGTCACCAATGATCTCAACACCAGAATTTAATTATACTATAAAGCAAGGAATCTCTGTCTGTATGTGTGTCCTTCACATATCTCGAGAACCGTTCGTCCGATCTACTTCACACTTGGCGGGTGTATTGCTGGGGACCCAAGGACGTGCAGTGTCAGATTGGACATGCGACATGTTCAATATTAATAAACTTTGAATAAACAAGCGAACAGCGCTCTGTGCAGCAGCGGTGCGGGGCGAACAGCGCTCTGTGCAGCAGCGGGGCTCAAAGCGAACGGGCACTGCACTAGTATGGGTGAATTGGGCAAATCTAAGGGGTCTCAATTATGGGGGGATGGGACGCTCTTCTCTGTTGTAGCCCCACTTTGTTATTTAGGCTGAGATGGATGTATTTTTACATAAAAATCTTGCTTTGTGCAGCCTTCAGTTAAATTTTGTTTCCACAGGTGAGTGGAGTGATATCACATTGTGCGGCTCAGCAGACTGGGGCAGGAATGGACCATTTAATGTTCTAGTTATCCTGGTGGCTTAATGGTCTAAGGCACGCACCATGCTACTGCGACGTCCTGTGTTCGAATCCGACCTGGGACCTTTGTCGCATGTCATCCCGCTCTCTTTCCCTGTCTTCCCTGTAAAAATGCCAAAAAATAATACATATATTTTTTTTATAGTAATGGTAATGGTTTTCATTGTCAGGTGTGTGGAGCAGTATCACATCGTGCGGCTCAGCTGTGTGGAGCTGGAATGGCGGCTGTGGTCGATAAGATCAGAGAGAACCGTGGACTGGACCATCTGAACATCACTGTAGGGGTGGACGGGACGCTCTACAAACTACATCCACAGTGAGATATTATTATTTGTGGTAGTAGTAGTAGTAGTAGTAGTAGTTGTAGTAGGAGGAGGAGGAGAAGGAGGGGCCGGGGTAGGAGAAGTTGAAGTAGTATTACTTTTATTAATTTGTTAATTTATTTCGTTTAATAAACCAAACATTTTGTTTTCTTCTTGTCTTACTGCTGCTGCTGTTGTTCCTGCTGTAGTTTCTCCAGAGTCCTCCAGGAGACAGTCAGGTCTTTGGCTCCTCAGTGTCATGTGACTTTCGTCCTATCAGAGGAGGGCAGTGGGAAAGGTGCCGCCCTCATCACAGCTGTGGCCAGACAGGAGCAGGAGGAGATGTAACTACACAGAACTGAAAAGTTGATGCTTAATTGATTTACCAAAATTATGTTTGTTGTTATTGTTACGTGAAATGCGCACTTTTCAAATTTCAATACAAATCCATGAGCGGTCTAGCAATATATTTGGTTCTAGATCCAAGATATGAACCAACAAGGCCTATGAGAAGTGGAAGCCCTCCGCTTATCAATCAATCATATAGTCAGCCGTGGGAAAGGTGTTACTCCCACAGCAGTACAGTCACACGCCAGTGTTAGCCATACACTGATTAGCTACTGGCTGTGTGATAACAGGGCGGAGTATTTGTTTATGGTCCACATTCCAAAAGCTGAGTGCTGCCATTATGCTATTTGATGATGCTGAAAGGATGTTTGCCTATCATTTATTTATCTGTATCTATATCACAGGGTTTTATGGTTAAAATGGTCAACATCAACAAAAATACTCCTATCAACAATCATGTTTAGCAAACTACTAAATGTAAACACTCATGGTCAGGCAAAAAATTGTGTTGGCCATCGTTAGCTGGCATAGCTTTACCATGACATAGACCTCTGCAATATAATACTTCACTGCTGAAAACACTAAAAAGCCTTGACAACCAGCTTCAATTGTCAAAATTTTAATGTATTGTACATATAATGTGATCTTCTGAAGACTTGTGCACAGATAGTGACTGAACAGAACTCCAGTCTCTACCTTTTGCCCAATTATTCACAAAGTGCCTTCTTTAGTGTGTTCATTCATGGACCAAATGTATTAAAAAGGTGTTTTTACAGGCATCCCTATATAGCCCATTCAGCAGAGAATGATATGAAATAATAGGTACTCTAATTAAAAAACAGCACAACATGCCTCCCTTAATTGGTTTTAGGTGTTGGAATGTCCTTCTCTTGCTCCAGACCCTCCCTTCTACACTAAATGCACATTCCTAAATTTTAGTTATCATTCTTCCTGTGTTTGTTACTCTTCTTTGATCATGCAAATTCTACTGTATTTGTAGTCTTTCTGTACAAATTTTATACTGAATGATTTTTTTATTAATAAAATTGTTGACTCATGCAAGATGATTACACAATAATTTAATAAATGATTTTTTGTAAAATATTTAACATCAAAGAATGTGTATCTTGGATAATAATAAGTAAGGAGAGAGACAAAGAGAAAGAGTGGGAAAGTGAAGTGTGTGTTACAGTATGTGAGTGTTAGACTTGTGTGTGTGTGTGTGTGTGTGTGTGTGTTAGTCAGCAGTATCTCAGTATTGATGAAGAACAGAAGGAGGATTGGAATGCTGCTGACTGAATGTCCCAACAGGAAAAACAACCACTGCTCTGTTCTCTGTTCCTCTGGACTGACTCTCGGTCCTTGTGATTTCCCGTCTCTCTCTCTGTCTCTCTGTACTTCTTTCAAGTTGATGAAATTACTATCTTTGAAAAGCGTTGATTAATTTTCGCTCTAAGGATCTAAGGTTAGGGGTTAGGCATAGGTCTCTAGTGAGGCCAGGTAATGGTTAGATTTCTAATTAACTTGTTAGGTGATAATTACAACCAGTGTTAGGTTTATAAGTACGGTTATAATCTATATACAATCACTTTCCTCCAACCACTGATCTGATAATACTAGACAGGGGTAAGCAGGTCAATGATCAGTGTGCTTACACTAATCCATTCATGGTCAAGTCAAGTCAAGTTTATTTGTGTAGCTCTTAATCACTGTTACAGTCTCAAAGTGCTTCACAATGACCAGATTATGAAAACAATAAATGAAAACGACACCCACCAACCTTATAGACACTCAAGTGAGAACCACGAAAACCTTGGGAAACCTGGGAAGGGTCTCACAGAGAGGGATTCCCCTTCCACGACGGTCAGACATGCAAGGGGGACAACCAAGGGGACAACCAAAAATTCCCATCGGCAGGAAGCTGAGGTACTGCTAGCTAACTGGTCTAACCTTAGTCTGTGAAGACTCCCAGTAATTGTGTAAAGCAGGGATGACCAAACGATTAGGAAAATAAAGAGTAGCGCTTGCCTCTCTAATCACAGCGATGGAACTGTTCTAAAGGAAGGGATCACGGTAAGAAAAACCTCTGCTACCTGCAGTTTTCCCTGCAGGGCACCTGGCGGTATGAGATCTGCTAAATAGGACAGTGCCCATGTAATATTTTATGTCAGCAGAAACACCTTAAAATTAATTTGGGAGCCAGAGTAGGAAGGACAGGACAGGTGTTATGTGGTCAAATTTTCTTGTTTTGGTCAAGATTCTGCAGGAGCATTTTGTACAAGCTTAAGATTTTTAGTGGTGGCCTTCGGTAAACCGGAGAGCAGAACGTTAGTTGCTAACGTTGCTAAGGATTCCGCATCTGCTGTCGTTAATATGGATCGAATTTTAGCAATATTGCGAAGATGATAAAATGCAATTTTGGTAATGTTCTTGATGTGAATGTAACGCCAAGATTTTTGGGAAATCATGCAATTATCAAAATTTCTGTTCTCTACCTGTGTCTAGCTGGTCCAATAACCAGCATCTCTGGTTTGTCAGCATTGAGGAGCAGGAAGTTTAGAGATGTCTTTGCATGTTTACGTATGACTTCAGATAAGCACGCCTCTAGTTTTAGAGTTTGGTGTCATCAGCATAGCAATGAAAGTTAAAGCCAAATTTAGATTGGTATGGCAGATTGCATGATGTACTGCAGGGAATTTTAAGGAAGGAAGAAAGAAAGGGAGAAAGAAAATGTGGGAGTGAGGGAAAGAAAAAAGAAGTTAAAGATGGAAGGAATCAAGAATCAAGAAGAATCAAGAAGGACCATGGAATGAATGGAGCAAAACAAATAGCCTACAAAAGGATGGTGGGAAAATAAGGAAGGCAATATACTGTATATAAGGCTGCATGCTAACAGGAGTGAAACAGTAGCTAAGCCTGTCAGGGATTAACATGTTAGAGTGCTACCAGCTGGGGACTACGTCACACACACACAAACACACACGCGCACACACACAGCACAGTAATCCCGCACTGTCCTAGTAGTGACCTAATAGCTTCATGGTTGAAACCACACATAAACTGACTGACTGCAGCTTCAATTCAATGACACACACACTTTCAAGCACGCAGGCACACACACACACACACACACACATACACATACACACACAGCTGGGATGCTGAATGTGCAGTGATCTTTCCTCGCTCTGCCTCCTCTCTTTATCTGGCTCTCTGGCTCTCTATATACTGTATCTGTTTCCCATTCTCTCTCTTCCTTTCTGTCTCTCTTTATCTTTTCTCCCCTTTTTACACCTTATAAACATTTACTGTATATCGTTTTAAAGAGGAAAGTTAGAATAACTTCTAACCTCAAATACCCTTCAAATCTTTCAGACTTTCCATGAATAGGCATTCCTCAGGGAGTAAGGTGTGTGAGTCTGATTATGTATTCCCCTTCTGTGAGTGTGTGTGTCTGAGTCTCTGTGGGTATGTGGGTGTCAGTCTTTGTCTCCCCTGTAAAGCAACAATAAGAGCTTTGACACACACACACACACACACATACACACACACACACAAACACAAACACATATACAGTTGAACCATTGGTTCTACAAGAGGGACAAGTTCTGATCCAATCTAGTTTGTCTGGTCTTTCTGTCCAGCTCTGGCCCATTTTAGTGCGCTCAGTTCTGTTGTGCCAAGAGTAAGTCCTTCTCCGTTTTTCATTTTGTTTTCAAGGAGCGAAGACTTAAATTTTTGGTGAACACCCTCCTTATTTTCTCAAAAGGAACAATGAATAGAGGCTTGAAGCCAGGATTTGAACCTATGCGGTCTCCTCTATATACTATGGGCACTGGTAGAGTGAGACACCAGAAAGCCTCAAAATATCACCATGGTGACACCCGTTGGATACAGTCACCGCTGGATCATGGGAAATCTTTATCAATGGAGGTAATATAATAATCCAGATTTATTTGAACATGTTCGTTTGAACCTCACCTGTTTGTATAAAAATGTCCTTTTTTGACTGCTTTGATTACGCTGAAGATGGCTCATAGCTGAAACGCGTTCGTTTCTTGCCCTTAATAAATTAGAAAATCAATTTTCTGTGAGTGCCGATGTTTCGTTCGTTTTTATTTGAACATGTTGCCATCATAATCCATAGGAGCTAACATCTATTGATAATAAGCAGTTGATAATCTGGGGTGTGCCTTGGAGCTGTGTGTCTAGTGTATGTTTGACATTATATGTAGCTGGATAAGGTGTCTATGGTGAAGGGTATTTGACTGTTACAATATGGGAGTATGTAAATACTGTGTACACACACACACACACACAGGAATTGTGTGTGTCCTTTGTGAGCTCATTCTCTCATCACACACCTGTAACACTTTTGATACTCGGTGCATAACACCTACAGGTTACACACATACACACACATGTAACGGTTATGGTATAATGTAAGGCTGTGTGCTTAATAGTTACCCACCCCCTCACAAACACACACACACACACAAAGAATAAGAGTAAAGTTGACTAGACTTTAGGTGCCTTTCTGTGTTTAGCAGTGGGGCGTTATAACAAGATTATCATCAGCTTGATTTATAAAAACACTGATGTGTAATTACACCTACAATAGTTTCACCTGTAAAAGGTTCAAACGGGGACATGTGCTGTGAGTATGGGCTACACCAGAGGTGCATTCAAGAAAGTATGTTTTGCAAATGCTAATATTAGCAAAAACATATTTTTATACAGTATGTTAGCCAAGAGTGTTTGCATACATTAGCAACCAAACGGATGCAGTGCACAGTGAACAAGGTGCTATTTCTGCTAGAAAGTGTCATAATTTCTAATAGCTACTGTGTCAATATTTGGCTTCAAACATATGTTGAATCACTTACCAACTGATTATAAGCTTGTTTCATGAAGAAGACATATGCATAACAACACCTATCGCAGCTACAGTCATGGCTTGCATACAACACATATACAGTCATCAGAGGCAAAGTTACAGGGACAGTAGTGTGAAATTTGTTATTTTGTTCTTGCTGTATCTTGTTGAAATCTGTGTTTTTATAATAACAAAGTGCTTGTGTAAGATGTTTTGTGGGCAGTTTCCCAACAAACTTTGCTGTATCTTGATAACAGAGGCATCGTTATTTCTTAGAAACATAGAGAATGATGTGTTTGGGAAGAACCAGACGTTGTATTTACAAAACTCTCCGGGGTAAAGGCAGTGATACACCTGGCAAGTACCTTACTCGAGGCAGCAAGATTTTGGGGCTGTGGTTCACTTTGTTAACTTTCTACACAAACAAAAATTATAAGCCCAGCAACCAGATGGACTTGATGTGTTAAAAGCAACAACGATGAGGCAACTCCTTGGGCTTTAATGCCCAAAAGGTTTCCCCATATCACTGTCTAAACAGCATTGATCTAGGGTTGTTTGATGCTGTCTAATAAAGCAAAAATGCCACACGAAAATCACTAGAAAAAAATATAGCTGCAAGCAGCCATCAGCAGGGTCGAAGCCCATGGTGTAAATGATTTGACAGTGACATAAACTTGATTCATCAGTTTGGAAAAGTTCTACGTCTCAAAGATAGAACATTTCGGTGAAAGTCCTGCAACTGCAGGTGAAGTAATGCCTGACATATTACCATTTGATTGCCTATTTAGGCCTCATTGTAAAGCTAGTGCAACCAAATGTGGTCTAACAGACTTTTAAGCCCTTTGCAAACATTTATATGAAGTTTGTTTGCTCAAACATGTAGGCATCAAGGAATTATGCATCCCCTCCTGTTTGTGTGTCTTTACTGTCACCTTCTTTTGTGTGTCACGGCCAAATAGTTCAAAGTATTAAAATTCTTTGATACAAAATGATGTAGGCAGTTCAAATGGGCTGTGTAAAATTTGCTTGAGATTGAGGCAAGTTTGTAGGAAAGAAAAAAACAAAGGTGCTATTGCAAGGTTGGCCTGATGGTGGTGCTATGGGGTGCGACCAAATGTCACCTGACACACTTCCAATCCCAAACATGTATGTGAAATTTGGTTGTTCTATCCTCAGCATTTAGGTATTATGCTTCACTTCCTGTTTGCATGTCACACCCAAATGGTTAATGGAACATCAAAATACTGTCAAAATGGCAGAAAACTGCCAAGGCTGAAATTAATGGGTATCTAGGAAGTCCATATATGCTGTATGCAAAATTCTGCAGAGAATGAATCAACTCAATTACAATTACAATTTCACATTTGGCAGACGCTTTTATCCAAAGCGACTTACACATGAGATTTGCATACAACACAAGCAAGTTTCTAGATAGGAGAGAACAACGAGAGTAAGTGCTATAGAGCTAAGTTCTGGTCCAACAGGACAAAGGTGCTACGAGACAGTGCAACAAGCTAAGTTCTGGTCCAACAGGACATAGGTGCTACAAGGGAGTGCTACAAGGCAGTGCTATGAGGTAATGCATAGAGTGCATCAAATTAGAGTGCATCTGTGGAAGGAATACATAAAATTAGGTTTTGCATAAAATTCAAAATGGCTTCAAAACTGTCATGGCGGAAATGAACACCAGCATGTGCAATGGATTCGTCTTGAGCCAAGGAATCTGAGGGGAAATGATTCTAGGGCTTACGGTTGAGGAGTTATTGGACAAAACCTAAAGTTGCTTGTTGAAGCACTACCAGTCTGTGTGGACTGGCCAGTCTGTGTAGTTGTTGTTGCCTGAGTGGTGGGGAAGATTTAAAACCAGAAAAATAGAGTCCGCACACTAGATAATATAATGCTCACATGAACATGTTCATGTGAGCATTATATTATCTAGTGTGCGGACTCTACATGAACATAAATGTTCATGTGAGCATTATATTATCTAGTGTGCGGACTCTACATGAACATAAATGTTCATGTGAGCATTATATTATCTAGTGTGCGGACTCTACATGAACATAAATGTTCATGTGAGCATTATATTATCTAGTGTGCGGACTCTATTTTTCCGTTTTTCACATGTAGACTACTTCTGTCCAGCACCTAGTATTCATCGCGTTGGATGTGTGTGCTTTTGTAACCTTTTTGGAGATTTAAAACCCCCCGAAAAAAATCGCATCAGGGAGTCAGTGTCTTGCTCCAGGACACTTCAGCAGGGAGGACACAGGGCTTGAACTCTGACTGACTTTGCCACACTGCTGCCCTGCAAGAAAAGGCTTTAATGTTGCATTACTGTAACTCCAGGGCTCATTTGGTTAAGTATATAAAAGATGACCTCTGTCTGTGTCTGTGACTCATGTTGTTCCCAAGAGAAGCCAGACAACAGACAGCTGTTGTTGTGATGATGTCACATCTGTCTGAGAGGACCGACTGGACAGACACTGGAACAGTGGGACAGAGAAACTGGCTGTCTGAAGGGTTGACTGTCTGGATGCTTTACTGACTGACTGAGTGACTGATTTCATAATTGAGTGAGTGAGTGAGTGAGTGAGTGAGTGAGTGAGGGAGGGAGTGAGGGAGTGACTAGCTAATACTTTCTGATGGACAAACTCACTTTTTAACTAACTAAATTACAGAAAAGCAAGTAGACTGAAAGAAAGACAGGCAGGTAGATCATATCAGAAAGGTAAACAAGACGGGGCGGGACAGAGGGAGAGATAAAGTGACATATATGTAGACAGAGTGACAGGGAGAGATAGAGAGACAAAGGCAGAAAGAGAAAGTGACATACAGAGAGAGAGAGAGAGAGAGAGACATAAAGAGAGAGAGAGAGAATGATACAGGGAGACGTAAAAAGTAGTTTAAGAATAGCAGAAACTTAATGACCCCACCTCCTCTGTGTGTGAGCTGTTCTCTCTCTGAAACGTGCAGAGTGGAATGTAGCCCTACGACTTCCTTTTTTTATTTTTTACCACGATGTAAAACTCAGACTCCCTCCTTCCTCTTCCCTCCTCACCTCCCCCCTCTCTCTGTGTCCCTCCCTCTCTCGCCCTCTCTAGCTCTCCTCCTCCCTAATTATCCAGTTCTTCTGTCTCTCTCTCTGCCAGTCAGACTCTCTCTCTCGCTCTCTCCCTCTGCCCCCCCCCCCCCCCCCCCCTAGATTTGCCTCAAAGGCTTCGACACACCATCAGCCAATCACAGAAGAGAGGATGTGGCACTTACCCCCCAGTCACTCAAAGCCCTAACCAATCAGATCACAGGTAGTGGGCAGGGCTCAAGTTCTCGCCCTCCCTCCCTCTCTCTCTCTCTCTCTCTCTCTCTCTCTCTCACTCTCTCTCTCTCTCTCTCCTGCAGCTAAACTTGCTGTCTCACTCATGCTTCCTGGCTTCAGATACATGCTCACACACACACACACAGAGAGAGAGAGAGAGAGAGAGAGAGAGAGAGAGAGAGAGAGAGAGAGAGAGAGAGAGAGAGAGAGAGAGAGGGAAATAAGAGCTGTAGCAGTGTGCTATACAGTCTTAGCCGCACATGCAGCAGCTCTGCCTATTTTAAACCACACCGGATTGTACTGAGGACCTTTTTATACCTTCTACGGCGTGTGACAGATTGTATATGCGAAGTAGAGACAGACTTCGGGTCGTTATTTTTTACCTTTTTTGGTTTTTCTCCATCTGAGAAAAACCAAACGTGTGTGAACGTGTGTGTGTGACCAGAGAGCGTGTGTGTGCTAGTGTGTGTGTGTGTGTGTGAGAGAGGACCAGGATGATTGCGGCCCAGCTACTAGCCTACTACTTCACTGAACTCAAGGATGACCAGGTTAAAAAGGTGAGTGCTCTCATCTGTTTCTATCTCTCTCTCTTTCTCTCTCTCTCTCTCTCTCTCTCTGTCAATTTGTGACATTGTGTGGGTGTGTGGGTGTGTGGGTGTGTGTGTATGAAAGAGAAAGAGAGATAGAAGAGAATAAAAAAAGGAGAGGAGAGGTTGGGAGGACAGGAGAAGTATGTGTTGTAGAGGTCATTGAGTTTATTTGTACTGTCATCTTTATAACTGAGGCTCTCATTTTAATTTACTTTTGGACTTTAGTAGATCTTTGTTATATAATATATAGTTTGAGGGATGTGAATAAAATATATGTTGGGAGAGAAGCAGAAGAGAGGAAAATTATAGCAGAGTGTTTCAGAGATCATTGAGTTTTGTTTTCACCGTTATATTTAAGGCAGGCAGGTTCACTGAGCTGGTAACTAACTGGACTGAAGTGTGCTTATAGTCAGGCGTGTCAGTGACATGACAGTGGGATCTGTGTTAGGTGACATGATATATGCTGAGAGGTGTGGCAGAGAGGAGGAGAGAGGATGAAAGGACAGGAGAGGAGAGGAATGAAAAGGTAGAATTGGAGAAGAGAGGAGAGAAGCCGTTTTAGAGGTCACTCTGTGTCTTTATGTCGTCATTAAAATGAGACTTGCACATTCATTTCCTTGAGTAGATTTCGAAAGAGAAGAAAGACGAAAAGAGAGTTGAAGGCAGAGCAGAGAGGTCGAGGCTTTAAATAACATAAATTATTCAGTAACAGAAATTAACAAAAAGTATCAGCACTTTGCAGCAGTCCAGGGTCAAGCAACCCACTGACTTAATCATCATTATCATTGTAACAACTCTAGGATTATGTTCTATTTTTTATTCAAAAGTCTTTCTGCTGTAGCTGTACTGTGTGTGTTAAAGGTAAAAGAATGAGATTCATGATTGAGTATGAAAAAGTTAGGATTAAGGTGAGAGAGGGAGGAAAGAAAAAGGAGGGAGGGAGGAGGGAGGAGAAGAGTCAGAGGTCTTGAACGACATGAATATGTGTCTTTCATAACTTTGCCCCCACAGTTATGCTGCTGGTCTAAAACTGACTTGACCCGTTATCCAGCCTCAGAGCTGTGGATCTGAGGAACTGAGTCTTTCCAGTCACTGAGACCCCAGCAGTTCCCAGTACTTCCTGATAGAAAGTTTCATAACCTAAAGTTGCCAGGCAACAAATACAGTTACAGCAATAAATTAAATAGTACACTACACACAACATTTAGTTCCACAAATTAAAAACTGAATCAGTGGAGGTTAAAATAGTTCTAGACCCCTCAATGTCACAACTTTTACACATGCAATTTGGTTATTTGGTTGCACAGGCTATTTGGTACACTGACTGTACAAAATATTACTTCCTGATATTAAGTTGCAGCCCCTTTTACCCAATCAACTTCTCCGTTGTCTCCAAGCTTCAAAATCCTTCTGTAACTTGTCTTCTTCTCTTTATCTACATCTCCTCCTTTGTGATTAGTGTAGATAATAATAATAATAATAATGATAATAACAATAATAATAACAATAATAATAACAATAATAATAACAATAATAATAAGGGAAATTAATAAGGGACAATGGATTTTACCTGGATTCACCTCATCACTGTACTTCATGAAAAGAGTGAGATTCCGTAATATTTTGCACACACATGTGTACATGGTATTTTCAAGTTTAACGGTTTAATGGATTTTTTTTTAGGCCTTGGGCCATTTCCTTCATCACACTTCTATTTACATTTGACATTATCCAAGGGCCATTTGCCAATGTGTGGCTTTGTGATTACAATTTGGGGCAGGGTCCCTTTAAGGTCGCTTACTGATGATGTCACAAATCAGCGCCAACTGCTGTAAGCGCTGGTCCCTCTCATGTATAAATGGAAAAAGTTAACAGCTACCACTCTCCCATCTCTACCACTCCCTCTCTCTTTCCATTTCCTCTCTCTCTCTCTCTCTCTCTCCTCCCCCTCTCCAATCACTTCAATTAAGCAATCTTTATTTATACAAGCTGATACACAAAGCTCTCCTCCCCAGGTGTGCCCGGTGCACAAAGGCAATTCAATGTCTATAACAGTAAAAGATATTTATCAATACACAGGATGTGATGTAACACAATACATGACACCTCCCGCCTTCCTCTCATCTCCTTCCCTCTTTACTCCTGCTCTCTTCCTCTCGCTGCCTCCCTAAAATAGGCCAGCTTTGAACCACGTGACCATAGGTGACAGGAGGAGAAGGCTTAGGCAGCACACACACACACACACACACACATACACACACACACCAGGGCCAGTATGTAGTGTTAGGCCTGCCAGGTGTGTAGCTATTGTAATAGTGATAACCTTTCCTGAGAGCAGGGTTTGGTGTTTGTCTTGTAAATTGTCTGAACAACAACTTCACTAGCTGCTAAATCCCCCGTCACCCAACCCCCCACTTCATCCCAAACACACACACAATTAAAGGACAAAGATGATCTCATGGCTAATATGCTTTCAGGGAAACTGTAACTTGTGGTGTATCTGTGGATGTCAAAATCAGCTGAGTACACCTTGTCTCCACTGCAGTGTCCTTGACTGTATGCACTGATATAGGCTGCGTTAGAGGGCATCCCAAAGCAGTGTGTGTGTGTGTGTGTGTGTTTGTGTGTGTGTGCGTGCGTGTGTGGGTGTGTGTGTGCGTGTGTGCGTGCATGTACATGTGGTGTATGATGAGGGAAGCGAGAGGAGAGGGCAATGTAGAGGACAGTATTTTTCCACATGAGAGTGAGAGTGAGAGTGAGAGAGAGAGAGAGAGAGAGAGAGGGAGAGAGAGAGAGAGAGAAAGAGAGAGAGAGGGAGAGAGAGACGTCAGGGCCGTGTGTGTGTGCACGACAACACGCACACGTACATACACAGCGGAGTCAGGTTTCATTGCTTCCCTGAACCGCCTCACTGTGACGAGACCATTGTAGAGAGGAGGAATGCAAACAGGGGCGGAGAGAGAGGGAGTGAGAGAGAGAGAGGAGAGAGAGAGAGAGAGAGGGGAGGAGGGGAGGTTGGGAAAGGTAGGGAGAGAAAGAAGAAGTGAGGAAAGGAGAAACAAAAGAGAGACAAACCCATACCAAGAAGCCCAAGGCAGTGTTAGGAAAATGTGTCAGAGGTGTGTTGAGGGGACAACATGGCCTTTACAGACTCTCTCTCTCTCTCTCTCTCACACACACACACACACACACACACACACACACACACACACACACTGGAGGATGTGGAAACCCTTACTTATTTTGGTTCAAATCAAACTGTAAAACAGAGAGTGAAATTAATTTTAAAAAGTGAAGGTGAATCAGAGTCTGGGCGTAGGTATTATATTTTAGTTGTTGTTTAGTTTAGTTGATTTAGTTGATATTGTTTATATATTTCTGCATGTATGATCCAAATGGACTGCTCTTTGGGTGCTGTCAGCAAGCTGGACTTTTAAACTGAGCCAGTCAATTGTTCTTAGAGTGATGTACTGTACACACTGTAACCTACAGCAGAGGTATTTATCCGTGCTGTATGAGATCAAATGGTGGCCTGCTGTAAAGTGCTGAGGCATGGTTTCTAGCTGTGAAGTGCTGAGTCATAAAACAGTGATGCTAATTTAGCTCCTGCTGTGGGAGCTTGGCCTGGGGCCAACACAAGTGTTTTGGTTTGATATGGAGAAATGTGGAGGATTTCTCTTTTCTTATGTAATTAGGCTACAGCTCATTAAGAGCACACTCTTTCCTAGCCAGTCCATTTGAATACGAATACATTTTATTTAAGCAAGTTAGCTGACAACAAGCGCATTCATATTTAAACGGTGTTCTTGATTCTTAGAGATAATGGTGTTCATCCTTAAATCTCTTCTTTCTGTCTCTAAAAATGCTAGTATGCCTAATTTAATTTCTACCCTATTTTAACAGCAAGAATAGCATAGTAAACTACTCAACGAAAACACAGTACTCTGAAAGTGTGTGAGCCACCCCTAAAATCTGGTGAATAGGATAGGGAAAATAAACTGTAGGTTCATTGACAAAAGAACATTTCCTTGACTTTAACAGGATGTAATTTAAAGCAAAGTGAGAATGTGTATGCACAGTAATGTAGGTTACAATGTTTCATGAAATAAAGGAGCTTTCTTTATTCTGGGTTTTTACTTTGTATTCAACAGAGATGTTCTTTGAGCAAACTGCAGATATTTGTGGTGCAGTAGCTCTTACACAACTACCTCACATTTCCCCAGGCTGGTTAGTTGACCTGGGTCATAGAGAATTTAATACAGAAATAATTTTTGGCATTTGTATTAACCTGCTTGGTTCCTTACCAGAGGGGCATGGTTTTACGTATCAGGACAAATCACATAGCGTCACGTAAGTTGTCAGTCACAAAGAAAGTACTAAGTTGACTTTCAAAATGCTTTCCTTTGATTGCGTAGTCTTTGCGCAGCTCACTGTATTGTATTATGTGGCAACTCTATTCATCCAGTACTGCAACCAGGCGACAAACTGTGAAGAAATATTTGCAAATACTATTTGACCCCAGTCTGCTGACTAGTGGTATAGTATAAATATATATCTATTCTGAATGCGTTTAGTTTATCAGCTGAGTGAGAAAACAGATTAGGACACAGATAAGGAATGTCTTTGTGGCAGAAATGTGTGTGTGTGTGTGTGTGTGTGTGTTTATGGTGTAATAAAACAACAGATGCTGAGTGCAAGCAGTGATGTCAGTAGGGAGGGATGCAGGCTCACAGGAGCAACACACGCAGCAGCATGTTACTGCAGTTAAAATGTCACTTCAAACCGCCACACCACTCCACCCTACCGTACTCTAGTCTAAACCATGACCTGGGACCCAAAATGGGCCGTAGGCTTGTTTGCGGCGGGGTCCAGGTTAATGAGCTTTCAGCCTGGGGTGAGACAGGACATTTAGAGGGAATATAGGGAATGTAACACTCCCACAGAGCTGTTAATGGAGGGACTGGTTCAACTGTACACCAGAAGTACTCTAGTACTTTTTGCAGAGCTGCAGCACACTTTTAAAACAAACACAAAAAAATCCATGCTACACCAAGTTGTTTGGAAATGTCACCCAAAAGCCACGTATTATCAAATAAGGAGTCACAAGCTGTACAAGGCCCGAAGGAGAAAACATGTGATTATAAGACAGCTTGGAGTCTTATAATCAGCAGTTTTTGTCATCAGATCACTCTCTTGCTTTTTTACATTCAATATGTGACCCCCCGTCCCTGTTGACTCACACCCTCATTGTTCTAACATACAGTATGATTGAATGGTCAAACATCAGATCCTCTTTTGCCTTTGCTAAATTCAGCTGTCAGTGCCCATGCCTGATGCCAAAGCAAAATTGCCCATCATCTGCTCAATAGTTTCCGACGCATCACACTGTTCACTTGCTTGTTTCACATTATTCTAGCATTTTTTTGTCATGTCCCAATCCCAAACAGCATACATTTCTTTGATTTTCTTTGGTATTTTAGTACAGAAATCTGTGAATTCTGATGATTTCTTTATGCCAAAGTGTGCGATCTGCTTACAATATAAAAATGTGGTTATTCACAAATGTTTCCCTACCAAAAAAGCCAGTTGGGCTGTGGTCAGCAGCAGCAAATCCCTTCCTCCTTGTACATTCACACTCTGGCATTGTCCTGAACCAGTAACACTGAACCAGGCTAAACAGGAAATACAGTTAATGTCTGACTTCTAGAACAGGAAGTAACAACATTCCAATACGACGTTTCTTAGTATGAATAATACGAGTAAATTGTCACGTGGGGCAATAACTGACTTCACCGCACACACACGCCTATGTGGGTGTGTGTGTGTGTGTGTAAACTAGTTTGAACCTACTGTGAGTGTTGCCATGTATCTTATATATCTTACATATACTGTAAGTCATTGTTATGAAACCAGATGATGATAATAATCCAGTTATAGGTCCTACTGACAACTGGAAGACTTAATCCTGCTCAACGTCACTCTCTCTCTGTGTGTTTTACAGAGCAAGTCATGATGAACAAGGAAACTAACATGAGTATGTGTACGTGCATAATATCCTGCTCTGATTTGTCATACACTCTTCCATCATAAATTTGGTATTTTCTTCATCATACTGGTCACACCCACATACAAACTAGTGTGTGAGTGTATGTGTGTAGTATCCTGCTCTTGATTTGTCATACTCTTCGATCATAAATCAGGTACTTTCTTCATCACACACTGTGATGCAACAGTGGATTTCACCAAGTGTGTTTAACATCCTGTTCCTTGAAGGTCGGATAGTTGAAGCTGTTGTGTGTCTATGATAATTTACACAATGAGCAGTTTCAGCCGGGCAATCTGACCGGTCAAAGATACATTCCAGCCGTGCTGATAATTTCCATACGGCACGGCTAGCTGTGCTTTATCAAGTATGGAATTGGCTACTGTGCTTACCCTTGTGGTAACCAGGGTGCTAGTTGTGACCTTTCTTGCTTTCTCCTGTTTTTTTTATTCTTGGCGGACCTCATATCTAGCTGCCTCACTGTCGTACCCATAATACGACTGGGAAAGAATGTCCTTGTGGGTAATATTACCTTGATAACAGTACAGAATGTTACTGAGTGTGATACGCCCTGTGCTTCCTGGTCTCTCTGTGTCTCACACTGACAGTGCTGTGGGTTTTGTTAGCTCTGACTGTTGTCTGTTCCATACATAACAGATGTAATCAAAGTGCTTCAGAAAATTTAACACATGGCAGCAGTACTGGCAAAGGGGAGTCATTATCTGTACGCTTGTCTGGTTCCTCTCTCTGGGGTCAATTCAGTTTCAATTCAGTTGATTCATTCTTCTTGAGGAAAGACTGAAAAAGTTACGGCTAGAGAAGTTGGTCATATCCTGTGCTTCCAGTTTATTGAGAATGAATTGACCAATGAGTTGCAGTTTTACAACTGTTTATTGCTGGCCAGATGTCTTTGGGTGTGTGTGTGTGGGTCTGTGGGTGTGAGGGTGTGTGGATGTGTGTGTGTGTGTGTGTGTGTGTGTGTGTGCGTGTGTGTGTCTGTGTCTGTGTCTAATCTCTGGGCTACTGGTTTTCATTCATCTCTGTCACCCCCCACCTTCCCAAGCACACACTGATGACATGTTTCAGACTGATAATTACTTATTAATTAAGTGATGCTCTTGTTATAGATGGACAAGTATGAGAACCATTGGTAGGGTTGTGCAGATGGATATTAATAATAATAATAATGTTGCTGCGGTTACAGACTGATGACGGTTTTGATTGAAGATGGTCAAATACTGATACTCCTATTCTTCTTCTTATTTGCTGTATTGTTATTGTATTTCAGATTGATAAGTACCTGTACTCCATGCGGTTCTCTGATGAGACGTTATTGGACATCATGCAGCGGTTTCGCAGGGAGCTATCCAGCGGACTGGGGCGGGACACAAACCCCACTGCCACGCTGAAGATGCTGCCAACGTTTGTGCGTTCAATCCCTGATGGCTCAGGTTAGTACCTCTAACCCTAAACCCAAACCCAAACCCAAGCAATTTTATGGTGAAATCTGAGTGTGAATGAATGATTTGTCAACACTGAGTGAGGTCTGAGTGCAGGGTCAAGGACACTTCAGCAGGACAGATGATTGTCGACATGGGGGCTTGAACCCAGGTCTAAATTCAGTGCTAGCTATAAAGAGAAAATGATCTACTGAAATGACATGACACTTTTATTTTGCAAATGAGGCCAAATCTGTGTAATATTCTTCTCGGTTTTTTTGGCTTTTTCTTGGTTTTAGCTGGTCTGCCTCGATTTCACCCAAAAGATAAAGTTACTGACACAATGGAGACTGGACAATGGAGACTCTATTTTGCAATGGAAACAATGAAAGCTAGATACAGTATGATGACAGATACCCCTCAGGTTTGGGTAGAGTTACAGTCAAAATAGAAAATAGTCCTTGTCTTTACGCTTAGGCAATATCATATTCAATGTCACAACGTTGCCAGTACAGTGTATTGTGAAGCAGAGAGACAGAACAGAAAAGGTTCATTCATTCATTTTCTTTGCAAAACCAAAACATATTCCTCTGTGATGACAGCCAACGAACCTATGAAGAACCACATAGAGTGCAGATAGATTAGATTATTAGCAGAAGCAGAATATAGAATATAGAACATATTGATACCATGTTGTGTTATGCACAGGAGGACAGTTTATTGACAAAAAGCATGATGCTGTACCTCTCTCTGACTTTGTCAAGTGCTTATCTAGCGTCCCCAATCCCTTACTTACAATCTCACCCATCTCACCCATAATCAAAAGGCAGAGCTGCTGCTTCCTAGTGGCTTTGTGACGCATACCATGCACGCATGATATTATGGATTTTAATCTGGTTCATGATCCATGCTGCACGTCATCCCCTCTCTCTCCTCGTCATTTTGTCTGTCACTCTCTACTCTCTACTCTCTACTCTCTCTCTCTATGCTGCCATAGCTTTGTTCCTATGTTATACATACTGTACTAGGGGAGGAAGTTGGAAGACTGGCATCTGTGCACCAGAGACAGAGAGATAGATTGCGTAACTGAATCAGCTCAATCAGAATGGAAGCCAAGTGCCCTCCTTCTCCTTTTCTCTCTTTCTCTCTCTCTCTCTCTCTCTCTTTCTCTCTCTCTCTCTCTCTCTCTCTCTCACTCACACACACACACACACACACACACACAAATGAATACAGGTATGCAGGAGGTACCTCCAATACTGATTTACACTGAAATATCCTCAACCACAAACTGGGCACTAGTGCACTGATATTTAACGATACAGTGATGATGTATATTGAAAAAAACATGCCTACAGTTTTTAACATAATAATAATTTTTTCACAAATCTTAATTGCATAAGCAAAATTGTCAGTTTAAATAAAGGGAAAAAATGGTGTTGTTGCACCTCCATGTATTCTGTTAGGTGCTTTATGAAGCTATATATACTGACTAATTTAATCTGATCAGATTTTTGCCCCACCTGTTTCCATGTCGACTAAAATTGAAAATGAAACATTATCTCTGATAGGCTCTTGACCAGGTGCATGGCTACCATGAATCCCTTGTTGGGGTTGGTCAATCATTAACCAATAAGCAGGAAGTTAATCATGCAACAGGACAGAGCAGGGAAGGGTTAAGCAAACATGTATACGTGCATGCACACACACACAAACACAAATACACACACATGCATATAAACATACAATGGCAAACTGCAAATAGTAGCTTCTCTGCAGTTCATCAAATCAGTTCATTCATTTATTCATCCATTCATAAGAAAAACAAATCACAAATCAACACCTAGCCGCTGTGATGATGTAGATCTAATTCTCATCTTTTCTGGCTTTAGCACCCTAGAGTCATAGTTTTGATAAATAAAGACCCCTAAAATCAAAAGCATGCCAAGCCATGATTCTTAAATATAATACAATAATAAACACTTGAGTATCCATGCACAGAATGAGAGTGACAGTCTGTTTCACTTGATTACCAATTGGAGATACATTAGTCTCAAGGCAGCAAATCATTAGATATGCATTGAATTCCAAATTGGTGTTTTCTTTTTCTTTTTCACAATTTTGAAACCATGATTGAACGCATCCCTGCTGTAGAGAGTATCTAACATAAGAGGACTATCCTCCACGGGTCTCTTCTCTCTTCCTCTGTCAGTATTTACATTCCTTACTGATAGCAGTATCAGTCAGCCTGTGCCAACTGAACAAAATCTTCCTGACCTTGTGTTCTGTTCTGCACACACTGTTGTGGCACAAAAACATAATAATATGATATTATACGGCTCTACACATAGACATTATAACCTTTACCCAGAAACAATGTGATGCAGCACTTGGGCTGAATGGTTCTTTACCAAACAGTACAATATTAAATCCTTTCTTTCTGAAACCGCACTTTTGCTGTTAGAAAATGTGTGTTTTTCTTGACCTACAAATCCATGGTCTTCCTCCAAAGTCCTTTTCTGCTGCAGCAACACCAAGAACTTTCTGACCAGCAGAACATCCTGTCAGGACTTCTAGTTACAGTTTGATTTGTTTGTGCTGAATCACTGGGCCATAGGAGTCAGAGGGGGACACATTGTGTCAGTGATCAGTTATTTGATCCCTGAGGGAAATAAGATTGATTTACTGTAACTGACATCATGATGTTTACTGCTTCTTATCAAAGGTTAAAACACTAATTGGCGCTATTACCAGCGAGCTATGATAAGCAATGCAATAATGTTTCAATTTGTCTCATTACAAAGTTATTAAACAAGTAAAAAAAAAAAAAGGTGTTTTTACCAGTAATTGTACGAGATAAGTGGCACTACACACACTTTTGTGTTAGAAAGGTGCTGAAGGCGAAGGATCCCTCTATTCTTTCATCCCTCTATCAGCAAATCTCCTGAACTCAGGACATAATGAGGGGCTGTGTTGCATGTACTTGAATGCACTTATGTCTGCACTTGTTTGTGCTATGCACTTTGTGTCTGTTACTGCACCATAATTGTATGTATTTTTATGTGGCAGCCTTTATGTCCAAGACAAATTTCCCTAGGGACAAATAAAGTAATCTTGAATCTTGAATCTTGATAAACTAGTTCAAAAAGCAAGAACTGCACACAGTGGAGGGACATTCATCACAGAAAGTGACTACACCTGTGAAGAAACAGTTAATGTTTTGTCATTAGGTTTTCATTTGCTGATAATGTAGAATACATACAATAATACACTATATATTTTAGAAAATGCATACCAGTACTGACTATGTACAATATTCACATAGGTGTACAAATAACAATAGAAAACAACAGAAACCGCAGAACAGGCCTAGCTTGGTAAAAAGCACCTTTTTTACTTGTACTGTATATTACTCAGTAAATACCAGTTATTTTAATGCTATAACTAAGTATTACATATATTTTACTTGGATATTACTTAGTTATTTCCAGTTATTACTATGCAATTAATGGGCTATAATTTTTATCACTATTAGCAAATCTGTGTCCCATGGATGGCTCATCCTTTGAGTGTGTTGTTTATTTAGTCAACCCGAAGTTCACTGTGAAGTTGATTCATCATGTAATATAAGGGTAGCTCTTGAATTAGATACTGTTACCTGACTGAGTTGTCTCAGAGGTAAATACATTCCCTGATACCAAGCTGAAGTGCTCCTACCTGGCAACAGTGAAGGTATTTGAAAAGCTGACAGAGACCACAAACTGGGCACTAGTGCACTGATATTTAACGATACAGTGATGATGTATATTGAAAAAAACATGCCTACAGTTTTTAACATAATAATAATTTTTTCACAAATCTTAATTGCATAAGCAAAATTTTCAGTTTAAATAAAGGGAAAAAATGGTGTTGTTGCACCTCCATGTATTCTGTTAGGTGCTTTATGAAGCTATATATACTGACTAATTTAATCTGATCAGATTTTTGCCCCACCTGTTTCCATGTCGACTAAAATTGAAAATGAAACATTATCTCTGATAGGCTCTTGACCAGGTGCATGGCTACCATGAATCCCTTGTTGAGGTTGGTCAATCATTAACCAATAAGCAGGAAGTTAATCATGCAACAGGACAGAGCAGGGAAGGGTTAAGCAAACATGTATACGTGCATGCACACACACACAAACACAAATACACACACATGCATATAAACATACAATAAAACTGCAAATAGTAGCTTCTCTGCAGTTCATCAAATCAGTTCATTCATTCATTCATCCATTTCTTGACTTAATGCTTCATAGATTTTGGAGTAGGCCTAAGTACAAGGACAGGTTTGGCCCAATTCCTACGTCTCTTTTCTAGCTCCCTGATGCTCACAAAAAGCTGAAAATGCTGAAAAAGACAGACATACCTTATCATAAAATGCCATTTAAAACAGCTTCATCCTTTCATAGACCACTCCTTCTCCACTTTGTTCATAGAGCACACATTGTGTGACAGGTTGATTTACAGTAGAGTAGTTTTCTATGCGAGTTGCCTTGTGGTGTTTGCTAAACTAACAGTAGGAAGACAAATTGATACAGCACACTCTTCCTGGTTGGTAAATTAAAGCTGCTGCCCCCAACTCCACCCCACCTTGTATGGAAAGGAGATTTTAGCTGTCTAAACTATTATGCAACAGCCAAATAGACATTTCTTTGTTTCTCTCCCTCTCTCTCTCTCTCTCTCTCTCTCTCTCTCTCTCTCTCCCCATCCCCACTTTCTCTCTGTCCACAGAGAAGGGAGACTTCATTGCGTTGGATTTGGGAGGCAGTAACTTCAGGATTCTCCGTGTCAAAGTGAGCCATGAGAAGAAACAGACAGTTCAGATGGAGAGTCAAATCTATGACACACCGGAAGATATCATACACGGCAGTGGAACAAGAGTAGGTTTGCACTAAAATGTAGACACACACACACACGCACACACACACACATTGTATGGCCTGTCTCTCTTCGACTCCAGCTGTTTGAACATGCAGTTTCTCTCTCTTTCCACCTCCCTCTCTCCAGCTGTTTGACCATGTGGCAGAGTGTCTTGGCGACTTCATGGAGAAACACAACATCAAAGACAAGAAACTGCCAGTCGGATTTACCTTCTCCTTCCCGTGCCAGCAGACCAAACTAGACGAGGTAAGACAGATAGATTGACAGACCGAATGTGCAAACTGCTATGTAGTCGACTTCTTTGTGATACACTACACGTTTATATAAAGTTTAGTACTTTGTGGAAGCACACTGCAGTCCATTTATAGCATGGGTTTCCCCAATTGAACAGAAGCCCTTTGTAGTGTTAGTGCCAGACTCTACCCAACAAAAGTAAGACTCCATTACTGTAAGTAACAAAACTCTCTCTCTCCCATCTCCTCCCTGTCTCTAGGGCTATCTAATAACATGGACAAAGCGTTTTAAGGCCGGTGGAGTGGAGGGGATGGATGTCGTCAAGCTGCTCAACAAGGCCATTAAGAAACGAGGAGTGAGTCTTATCCTCTGAATCGTTTGCACTCATTTGATGCCACAGCATTCAGTTATTCAGTCATCGGTTATCAACTTATTCATCCAAATAACTAAGAATTTGTCTCTATAATTGTGTATGTATATGTGTGTTGCAGGACTATGATGCTGACATCATGGCAGTAGTGAATGACACAGTGGGAACCATGATGACCTGTGGTTTTGACGACCAGCGTTGTGAAGTCGGCATTATCATTGGTACTAGAACAGTCTAGTATATTTGAATATTCAAGTGACGAAACAAATTGAAAAATGTATTTGCCATTGTTGCAAGTAACTAATATCTATCTATCTATCTATCTAGGTACTGGGACCAATGCGTGCTACATGGAGGAGCTGCGTCACATCGACCTGGTGGAGGGAGACGAGGGCCGGATGTGTGTGAACACTGAGTGGGGAGCCTTCGGAGACGACGGCAGGCTGGAGGACATCAGGACGGAGTTCGACAGAGAGATAGACAGAGGCTCCCTCAACCCCGGAAAACAGCTGTATGTAACTACAAAGCAAAAGTGTCAGAGTCCCAAAACCCGACACCTGCATGTCACAATTATACCAAAACTATCATAGATAGTTTTGGTATAATAGTGATAATAGTGATAGAATAGTGATAGACATCAGCTCACTTGTACCTGAAGAACTAATGTAAATGATAATGTGCTAATTTATACTAGTGCTCTATCTATCTATCTATCTATCTATCTGTCTATCTATCTATCTGTCTGTCTGCCTGTCTATCTATCTATCTATCTGTCTATCTATCTATCTATCTATCTATCTATCTGTCTGCCTGTCTGTCTATCTATCTATCTATCTATCTGTCTGTCTGTCCATCTGTCTGTCTGTCTATATCTATCCTTCATAGGTAGAGGGATAGACTGAGGGCTCGATCACACAGGATGTGTTTTGAAGGCTGAACAATGTGAGGCGCGCTGCACTGCCTGTTTTTGTTGAAACCTGCAAAGTAGAGCAGCCTGTTTTGTGTTGTTGTTGCTAAGTAACCACAGAATCAGCTGATGATCAGCTGTCAATCACTCAACCAGCTGTTGTTTATGGTGCCAGCTAGAGAGTAAGGCTAACATGATTTAGTTAAATTATACAATTTTAAACAATAAAAATTCATGATAAAAAGTTACTAGACATTTTGAGCGCAGCACTAATTTGTTTCCAGCGCTGCTGTTTTCTGTTTGGATCATGGTAGCTCCATTTTGTGAAGCAATTAAATTCTTGGTAATCCGCCATTTTTATTGTTTACAAGAGTCGCTGCAGAAGTGCTGCCTCTCTATTGATCTGATTGGACGGTAGAGAAAACACTTTTTTCAACTTCCAACTCTTCCAAAAACACAAGGCGCCTTGAAAAAAATGCAAGGTGACCATCAACGCAAAAGCAGCAGGCAAAAAGCTTCACTCACATTGAAAAGGCACAGGGAGAAAAGGCTTCCCTCTGCTGCTAAAATCACATCCTGTGTGATGAGGCCCTGAGGCTTCCTCAGCTCTGGAAAACAGCTACAGCTCACAGTGTAGGGCTACTGTGTCGGACATGGTTAGCTTTGGTTGGCTGGCTGAAATGCCAGACATCAATATGAACATAGGACCTAAGCCTATGTGAGAACATGCAAAACGTTTTGCTCATCAGTGATATCTATAGGCCGATCCAAAGCTCATAATACATTTAACTAGAGGTTTCTGAGTAGATTTTTATTTTTTTGACCCACTCCTTCCCTCTGTCCTAGCTTTGAGAAGATGGTCAGTGGCATGTACATGGGGGAGCTGGTCCGTCTTATCCTGGTGAAGATGGCTAAAGAAGGCCTGCTGTTTGAGGGAAGGATCACTCCTGAGCTGCTCACTAAAGGGAAGTTTGAGACCAAGCATGTCTCAGCTATAGAGAAGTAAGTCACACTACAGGACTATACATTTAAGTAACATGCATTTCCATTATACTCAGATATTCATTCAAATTATATCCATTTCTAGCCCCTCATAGTCTCTCTCTCTATCTCTCTCTCTCTCTCCTTCAGGAGTAAGGAGGGCTTAAGTAAAGCCAGAGAGATTCTGATCAGGCTTGGCGTGGAGCCAACAACCGACGACTGCATCGCTGTGCAGCATGTGTGTATCGTTGCTGAATTTATTTTTCACATTGCCGTACATTTTTTGCACCATGTCTAATGTCTGAGGTTTTAAAGCAGGCTCTGCTATAATATCTGTAAACAGTTTGCTTAAAATAAGGGGTGCTTGGCTGATCTTATTGTGTAAGTCATAAAGTCCATTTTGCATGTTTTTTAAATGTTTGGCAAGATAAATCAAGTGAACCATAGAGAGTATTCGAGGCCTGATATCCATGTTTAGTGTTACAGTATGTGTGTGCCATCATGGTGCTTAATGGCATTCTCTCTCTTCTCTTCTCTTCTCTTCTCTTCTCTTCTCTTCTCTTCTCTTCTCTTCTCTTCTCTTCTCTTCTCTTCTCTTCTCTTTTCTTCTCTTTCTGTCCCAGGTGTGTACCATTGTGTCTTTCCGCTCTGCCAACCTGATAGCTGCTACACTGGGTGCCATCCTAATGAGGCTGAAGGACAACAAAGGAGCGGCACGGCTCCGAACTACCGTAGGCATCGATGGATCCCTCTACAAGATGCACCCACAGTGAGTGACACTGAGACATAAACACATATACAATTATAGATAGCCTACCTATCCATGCTCACATTTTACATCAACAAACTAGACCCTAAACTTAGTTACACTACTAGACTCTAGAAACAGTATTGCCATCAAAGGGTCACTAAGGTCACTCTACTATATTCAGTCTGAAGAAGCAGAAATTTCTTAAAATTAAATAAAAGAAGCTAACTGCTCTTTTAAATCTATTTCAGATATGCTCGCCGTCTCCATAAGACGGTCCGTCGTCTGGTCCCAGACTCTGACGTGCGGTTCCTCCTGTCAGAGAGCGGCAGTGGGAAAGGCGCAGCCATGGTGACGGCCGTGGCCTACCGACTGGCCGACCAATCACGTCAAATCGACCATACGCTGTCAGAATTCCGCCTGACGACTGAACAACTGCTGGAGGTGAAGAGAGAGAAAGAGAGACTGATAGAGAGTTTAGTGAATGAGTATGTGTGTGTGTGTGCGCGTGTGTGTGCGTGTGCGTGTGCGTGTGCGTGTATGAGTGTGTGTTAGGGCACTAACCACAGTAGTCTGTGTTTCCCTAGGTAAAGAAGCGAATGAGGATAGAGATCCAGAATGGCCTGTCGAAGAGCACTCAGGACTCTGCTACTGTCAAGATGCTGCCAACCTTTGTACGAAGCACACCTGACGGCACAGGTGACACACACACACACACACGCACACACACACACACACATATACACACACAAAAACCCTCAAACACTCATTCATGCTGGTAATTTCCAAGAGGAAGTGTGAGTATACATACTGTATGTGTGTGTCTGCGTGTGTCTGTGTGTGTGTGTGTGTGTGTGTGTTAGAGAGAGAGGGAGAGAGAGAGAGAGAGAGAGAGAGAGAGAGAGAGAGAGAGAGCAGCTAAGATCATTACTCAGCAGCTTAGTAGGTGATTACAGCTGATTTACACCACGTTCTGCCTCCCTGTGATGGACACAGCCTTCAGCCAATCACAGCTGTCTATCTCTAAACTGGAGGCATCCAAATCTCACATACCTATAACCAGTGGTCAGGTTGGTCATATTCAAAACCCCAATCCAGAATTTATCTGGCCATATAAAAGCTAGATATATTCACATAGATTCATTGAACATGGAAAACGTTTCTGAAACCAATTCACAACTCAACAAACAGGTCTGTTTTAATAAAATGTACAAACATTATCAACAGAAATAAACATTTTATAGCAGTGGCTCCGGTAGCGAGGCAACAGTGTTAAACACGGGGGAACCAAAATTCTATTATAGATTTGGCCTTTAAAAAGTAGATTGGATAGAGGAGTGCCTAAAAATGCCTACAAATTCCACTCAGTTTTAATTCCTTCTGTTATTCAGGGAGATAAGGCACATTATGTATTCTAATCATATGCATGCTCTGTCACTCATCTACCCTCACACTGTTCCCTGCCTACAACTAATTAGCATATAAATAATATGGAAAGTGTGTCTCCAAAATATCAGCATTTCAGGAATTAAGAAAAACCTGTTTGGGAGCATTGTACAAGGCATTTCTAAGCTTTAATGAGGTACAACTTTGACATGGTTACTGTTGTATTTATTTGTCTATGTGTTTGTCTGTGTGTCCAGAGAATGGTGATTTCCTGGCACTGGATTTAGGAGGGACCAATTTCAGAGTTTTGTTGGTCAAGATTCGTTCTGGGAAGAGGAGAACGGTGGAGATGCACAACAAGATCTATGCTATTCCTCTGGAAGTGATGCAGGGGACAGGAGAGGAGGTGAGACAGACGATACAAAATCAAACAATCCATTTGTCTGTGTTTGAAGGTATGCAAGGTACTGGTGCGGAAGTCAGAAGGACCGGGAGTGATTACTGAACTGAAAAGCTTTGAACTTAACCTCTTGTTACCTTAGTGGCACTGTATGGGGTAAGTAGGTAGTTAGGAGGTAGGAAGGTTGTTGCTAGAGAAGTATGCAGGTAGGTAGATTAGAAGTAGGAAAGGAGGGAGAGAGTTAGGGAGGTGGATGGGGCCGCTGGATTAGCATCGAGTTGACAGTCTTAAAAACACAGATTTGAACTTCAGTCCTGTGCGCTGGCTGAAGCTAATCCTGTCTGTCACCTCTGACCTCCTCACCTGCACCGTGACCTCCCTTCTGTTTCCCTTTGTCCTGTGCTGCACCATGACAAGATCAGGATAAAAACTGCCAGTGTTTTGCCATCACATTTCTCCGGTATTTGTTTTGCATTCCAAACAGCTCATTTTTTATAATGATAATAATAATAATGAATTTTATTTATATAGCACACTTTAAAATACAACAAAATCTCAAGGTGCTTCACAGAAAGAGTAAAACAATCATAGCACAACATTAAAACTGGTCAATATACACAAAAAAAAAAAAAATCATGCGATTAGGCATAAACCAAAATAAGGGTTAAAATAAGATGGATAAAATAAGAGATAACAATTTAGAGACCCAAGTTTGAAGGGAAGGCACAGATGAACCGGGACCCTAGGGGAAAGCAGAGAGGAACAGGTGAGTCTTAAGATTTGATTTAAAAACAGCGAGTGAGTCTGAGGCCCTAATCGTTCCTGGGAGCTGATTCCACAAGCGTGGCCCCAGTGACGAAAAGGCACGATCTCCCATGCTTGTCAGCTTTGTCCGTGGCACAGCAAGAAGATTTGAGCTGCCAGACCTGAGTGTCCGGGGTGAGGATTGAGGGGTGAGGAGCTCCTGAAGGTAGGTTGGACGGGTGCAATTTATGGCCTTGAACACCAGGAGGAGTAACTTGAAGATGATCCGTTGGTTTATTGGGAGCCAGTGAAGGGAGTGGAGGACTGGGGTGATGTGCTGTGATTTCCGTGTTTTGGTGAGAACCTGGGCGGCACTGTTTTGGACATATTGTAGTGATATTGTATTATATCACTTCTTTAGCCCTGTGGCGAGCATGTGAGTGGGTGAGGGAGTGGGCTCAGATCCCTGCACTAATCAGGAAACTCAGGGCAGAAGAAGCAAACACGACATGGTCTCTCCTCCCTCAACAACTTCCATTGAGCCCCCCCTCCATTAGCCCCTAAAAGTGGCCAACAGTAGAAGACTGTGTGTAGCCCTCTTACCAATAAGAGTAAGAATTTCACCCTTCATTAACTTGCCTGCATGGTTAAATAAGTGACACACAACAGATAAGAGTTACAAAATACTTATATACATGGTGGACTTACAGGTCCAATATACAGTATATGGGCCTTAAATTCTCCATTCTCCATCATGGATCTATACTGCCACAAACCTAGACAAAATGCTGTAAAGGGAAAACAGTTCTGTATATTTGAACACCCTAAACGCACAAATCCCTTAGCCTGTCGTCATATTAAATATTACTTTCACAGCATAAATGTGCAGAGTGGATGTTTTTCAGTCGATTAAGTCCCTGATGTTGGGTTTGCCTTTTTAAAGCCAACAGTGATTTGTTTTTTTCCTTCCTATACTAGAATTCAATTATTTTGTTAATATTTCCAGGCAGCAAATACAATTCTGGATAATAAACAGCTAATATTGGAGATGGCAAGAAAATATTCCAAGAAGTAAAAACTGAAAAAAAGATGACTTTTTGATTGAATAAAGCTTCATAATATATCACATCTTTCTTCTTTCTCCAGTTGTTCGACCATATAGTGCAGTGTATCAGCGACTTCCTGGACTACATGGGGATGAAGAACGCTCGTCTTCCTCTGGGCTTCACCTTCTCCTTCCCCTGCCGGCAGACCAGCCTGGACGCTGTGAGTCTTGTTTCCCATCTGACATGCTGTCTTCCGTTCCACAACACTGTCACTTCCTCATGAACTCATACTTCCTGTGAACCCCAAACCAGCTGTGTCTCCAAACCAGACTCTCTGAATTTACATAATAAATTTAGTCGTATGAACTGAATACTGAAATCATGTACTATGTGCTGACCATGAAATAATTCAACCGAAGTGAAAACATGAAAATCATCAAAATTAGACTAGAGTTATGAGGTTCTCACGTGACAACAGTGGTATGCAGAGCATGAATTTTAATTTTTTGTGTGTGTGTGTGTTTGTGTCTGTGTGTGTGTGTGTGTGTGTGTGTGTGTGTGTGTGTGTGTGTGTGCGCAGGGTATCCTGGTGACGTGGACCAAGGGTTTCAAGGCGACAGACTGTGAGGGAGAAGATGTGGTGGGACTGCTGAGGGAGGCGATCAAGAGGAGAGAGGTAGGACAGGAGGAGAGGAGAGTCTGTCCAGTTCTACAGTAACACATGGTGCTGTGTACTCCAGCCTAAAAGTCTTATCACCCTTTCCCCTTAAGGAATTTGACCTGGATGTGGTGGCCGTCGTCAACGACACAGTGGGAACCTTGATGACCTGCGCCTACGAAGAGCCCACCTGTGAGATCGGACTCATCGCTGGTTAGTTTGCATCATGCTGTCTCTTTTTGATGACATAAAAAGCAGTCAAGACTCTGAGAAGTCTGCCATGTGCATATCTATCTATTTATCTGTCTATCTGTTTATAGGTACTGGCAGTAATGCATGTTACATGGAGGAGATGAGGAACATTGAGATGATAGATGGAGATGAAGGACGCATGTGTGTCAACATGGAGTGGGGGGCTTTCGGAGACAACGGTTGCCTTGACGATATAAGGACAGAGTACGACCGCACCGTGGATGACTTCTCCCTCAATCCAGGCAAACAAAGGTTAAAAACGCAGACACACACACACACACACACACACACACAGGGAAACAGATATCTGACACACACATTATGTCCACACATACACACTTATTACTGTAATTGTGTCCCTCTATTTCTTGGATTGATGTCTACATAAGTGAGACTAATATGAGACTGTGCATGTATATGTGTGTGTGTATGTGTGTGTGTGTGTGTGTGTGTGTGTGTGTGTGTGTGTGTTACAGATATGAGAAAATGTGCAGTGGCATGTATCTTGGTGAAATTGTGCGGAACATCCTGATAGATCTGACCAAGAGAGGCTTCTTGTTCAGAGGACAGATCTCTGAAACACTGAAGACCAGAGGCATCTTCGAGACGAAGTACCTCTCACAGATAGAGAGGTAGGACACTGAGCACTGTGTGTGTGTGTGTGTGTGTGTGTGTGTGTGTGTGCGTAGTATCCTGGGCTTTTGAATCATGTCTCTACAAACTTTGAAAATGCCAAAAACTCACATTTTCACACATTGTCACATATTTTCATCAGTAGGATCATGCTCAGTGCATCCATGCTCAGTGCGTCTACAGTCCACATCTGTACGCATTTTAACAGTTTTGATTATTAGCAATCTAGCATCAGAGCATGGTGGATTTAAATCTGGCATAATTGCACCATAACTGTCCCTCAATCTACTTTATGCTGCATTAAATCTTTTCATCTCAGGGCAAGGATTGTTTTTAGCTTAGAATAAAATAAAATACAAAAACAACAGATATTTGATAAAGTATCTTCGCTCATTTTGGGGTTTTTTTCTCTACAGTCATCTGCACTTAAAAAAAAAAATTAAATTAAAAAATAAAAATTACAGTGACTAAACAATTTGGTTCAATTATGCAATGCTGCATACACTGAACACTGAAGAGGTACAGCTTGTCAGGTGGGTAACAACTGGTTTGGTAAAACAGCTGCAATGTCATAACTCATAAATGAGGAAAATCACAGTGACTATTAAACTATTTAGCTCAAGCATACAACACTGCCCACACTGGTTCCAGGCCGACTTTCAAGCCACTTGCCAGCCAGTGGTCGTGTGTGACGTGATTCTAGCCGACTTCGAGCCAAATAGGTTGTTGAAACAGATTAGTCTGTCATAAGATAGACTCGCTTTAGTGCTAAATACTAATCCAGGCACTGTCAAACAAATTTAACTCAAATGACTTGGAACGTGCTCAGGCAACTATGAGCAGGGATAGAGCAAACAGAGATTTAAAACTGAGGGTGCATTTAATTTATCTGAGGGTGCAGCACCCTGTGGAACGGCACCCGCAACAACCATGTTTGCTTATATCACTATTAGGCCACTAGTGTTCCTAGTTTCCAAGCCTGTACTCCTGTTCTGTTGTGTACTCCGGTTTATTGTTCCCCTCTGCTAATGACATGTCAACCTTTACGTCTTTCTCTAGTGACAGGCTGGCTTTACTACAGGTGAGATCCATCCTGCAACACCTCGGGCTGGACAGCACCTGTGATGACAGCATCATAGTCAAAGAGGTAAGGTACAGTACTGTCCTCTGTATTTGAGCTGGACAGTTGTCAACTCAAACTCTTGACTCTTATTGCAGCTCAGGTGCTGTGTATGAGAGAGTACATGCCAGGGGGCATTGTGAAAGAGTCTTGAGACCCACAATGCCTTCTTGTCAGCCTTGCCCTGTGAAAGGGGCTTGGAGTGTGACTGTAAAGGAGTTAACAGAGAGAGATGATAAGTCACATTCATTTTCCAGATACAGGAGTGATATCACATTGTGCGGCTCAGCTAACTGGGGCAGGACTGTTAAATGTTGTAATGATATCGCTTTTCATTGTTTCATTGTTAGGTGTGTGGAGCAGTATCACATCGTGCGGCTCAGCTGTGTGGAGCAGGAATGGCGGCTGTGGTTGATAAGATCAGAGAGAACCGTGGATTGGACCATCTGAACATCACTGTAGGGGTGGACGGGACGCTCTACAAACTACATCCACAGTGAGCAGAATTCATTAGAAATCCCTCAAACAAAACTACAATCCACTGTCAATGGAAGTGCCTTGCCTAGATCTAGACTAGGTGTGCCTGGGCCATTCGCTTCTGTGGTAAATAAACTACGTTCTAAAGAATTCTTGCCCTTATTCTAGCTCAGCTAATTTCACATGGCAGCTATATTTCATTTACTTCATACTTAGCATGGGAAGCACTATAGATATAACAAGGCAGACTGACCTGGTCTTTGGACAAAAAAACTTGGACACTGTGTGATGAGCGGAATTTCAAAAAATTCTCAAGTAGGTCGAAATCAACAGCTACAGCATCTGATTCACCTATCATGGTGCCAACAAGGTGATTTTTCAGTCTTTATTTCTCAAAAGCAATTAGCGACAAATTTAGCTACTTTTTCGGACTAAGGGAAACAATTTTAATGTGTTGACTGGACAAATTACTATATGGCTGATGCTGATGTACGTAAATTTTCACTATATGCTTGCACATATGCTTCACTCTCTTCCATGGTGTGTTTCCCACACCATGGAAGCCACCATGTATAACATAAATGTATAACATAAATTAAATATGGCCAACTGTACCAGAAATTCCAGAATGATACCAGTTAAATATAAAAACTCTCACTCTACCTCCAGTTTCTCTATGCTAGCTAAAGCCAGACAGCTCCACTAACTGATTCAGGCAGCAAAGAACCTCCTGCCAATGAGCCATGTGGGCCCTGGCTGGCCTATGCATGTTTGAAAATATTTAATATTGAACTTGTTAAACTTGTTAAAAATGTGAAACTTGTTAAACTTGTTAAACAGACAAAATTCTTGGGCCAGTTGCCAGCTGTGGCTGTCCCACCTGCTGGCACATCCTAATAGCAGGCCAACTATAAACCATGATCTCATTCACTGTAGTGGAATTCCAAACAGTTAAGTTCAATGGGCTGTCTCTTTAAGGTAACATGGTACAATGTTTATCACTTTACTGCATAACACTGTAACATCTTTTTTCTCTCTCTAGCTTCTCCCGGATCATGCACCAGACAGTGAACGAACTCGCTCCTCAGTGTAGCGTCAACTTCCTGCTGTCGGAGGATGGCAGCGGGAAAGGAGCCGCGCTCATCACAGCCGTGGGCTGCCGACTGAGACTGGAGCTGAACAATAAATAGAATATATCTCCTCTGTCTTGCTGTTATCTCCCCCTGTCTCTGCTTTTCCCCTCGCCTCTCCTCTGTACTATTGTTCCCTTTCCTCACCTCCCAAATTAGACCATCCCAGCTTTAAACCTATCACACTCCAGTAGCTGCTTTAGCCAGCGTACGTGAGAGGGAGAGATTGCTTTGTCTACTGTGTTAAATTGCAGAGTCAGGCACTATGTTGTAGTTAGATGATGTTTGATTAGCCATTGTAACAATATCCACACTCTTGAGAATCTTGCCGTTTTGTGATTTCTGAAGTTAAAGTTATAGAGATAAAACACGCACATTCATCTTCTGTGGTGCAGGACTAAAAAAAAAGAGTGTACACACTCCTATAATTCTTGCATGCGGTGTTTATCTTCGCCGTCTGGAGGATCCCTATGATGAGCTAAGTGCAATAATTTGTAGATGTTGTGGTCCCAGCCATATTGCAAATTTGGGTGAAAGGAAGTGAAAGTGCAGGGATTGTTCATAACTGCAATCTGTTGCAATATGCAACTGTTGCAAGGAACCAATCATTTGATTCTTGCGAGATCTCTAGTAGCTGGAGGGACTTGAAAACTGCTTTAGACCAAAGTCACCGACAGTCTGTCTGTCTGTCTTTCTGTCTGTCTGTCTGCTGTAGGCTACTCACTGCCTGTGCAGCAAGATGTAAAAGGGATATGAGATGATATAAAAATATGTATAATGAGATAAAAGGGAATATTTTTGCTTTAAAGTTTCTAATATCTCACCCAGGTATAATACAATATACGATACATACATAGTTGCTATTTATTTTATTTTTGTATTGGGTGATGTTGGATGTTACTGTTGCAATAATGACATACACAGAAGCAGCCATTGTAGAAGTCCCATCAGCCTGAGCCTGTCTTGTATTGGAGGATTTCTCAAATCATTCCTCTCAGGTTGAGCAACAGTTTTGCATCAGGGCAGAAGCATGAAAACCGAAGGACTTCTCCCATGGCCTGATCTGTAGGGAAAGCCATGCAACGTGACTTGCTGGATGTGCAGATTGGGTCTTACTTGTTATGGCAATTTTATTGTACTCTATAGTGTACTCTACTGTAAAATATGTCCAAAGAGCACTTGTATTTTACTATGTAGAATACTGTTGTTGGTAGTAATCAGAGCTATTGATACTAGATAGATTTCAGGTTGTATTATGGGCACTATAGTCTTAAGTGTTGGCTGCAAATGTGTATCAGTTCCCTCCATAACATCACCATGGTGAGATGCCCAACATTCTTAAGATCAGCTGGAATCGACAGTTACTTAGCAACAGCCATGGTGCAGGATTGTGGAGCCAACATGGATGCCAGTGAAACAACAATGGACAAACTATATGTCCCTTGTAGGAATATTACAGCAGCTGAAACCTGAAGGGGAATTTAAACATTCTGGCAAGAAAGCGTCTCCCTGAACTCACCCAGTCAGCTGCACTCCTCCTAAAAGCTGAGCAGGAGCTTATTCAACCAATTAACCTGTCGCTAATTCACAGTCCAGCCCAGGCATTTGTTGCAACAACAACTAATGAGTGGCCAAATTCACAAATAGTTTTGTTTTCCTTATTAACAAATCAAATATTCACATTAATAATTAAAATAGCAGTTCAGATGAAACATACTTCACAGACTGGTGAATCTGTTCTCTGGCATTTTTTTTGAGACAGATTTTTATTCTACATGAAGATATCCTAGGCTATAAGACGACACAGGCTTCTAACTAGAAGATCAGTTTAGAAGTTTTATTATGTGACCTGGGGTGTTCATTATAAGTTTTATGGTATCTCTATAGGGCAGGGTAGCTCACTGGCCCGTGACAGCTATGGTGCAGGACTAGATCTTTGAGACTCTAGATTGGTAGTCACAATTACAATTCTGGCCAGTGAGGGCAAGTTAGCACCAGCCCAATCTGAAACTACTACCAGCCATGGGATAGCAAGCTAGTGAAATTTCCATTCCTAGTTCCCTCAAACTGCCAGGCTAAAGAAAGCAAGCCTCCCTCTCTAGCAGGTCCCATGCTACCCTGCCTTTTAGCCACACTCCAGTAGTCAGTCCAAAGCTACCCCCCACCCCACACGCACACACACACACACACACACACACAAACTTAAACTCTTTGTTTCTGTTCACAACCCTCAGACTGTATCTATTCAACACTGTCAATCAATCACTAAATAAAGACAAACCTGTGTCAATCCGATTGTGTAGTTCTTTCATTACACCAGAGATTTTACACACGTGTGTCTGGATACTATTCTACTGGACGTAGGGCAGCAGTGTGTTGGAGGTTGGAAGTGTTGGGCTGCTGTTTTGACCTCTGACCTCTCTGTAGATGGGGGACGTGAAAAAAATAAAATCGCAACAACAATCAATAAAATATGACATTATTCACCTGGTGGTCTGGACACCTTAGGAGAGTGCAAGAAGATTTTCAGGATATAAAAGAAAAGCAGCTATAGCATACAAATATATCATCACATTTATACGTTTTTGTTTAGTTTGGCTTTAGTTTTTGTAAAATAACTGATATATTTAACTTTCAATAATGAATCAAGTGAATCACACCAAAAAGCTCACTGTTATGTGTGGATACCCATGAGGGGGATCACCTTTGTTTTTTTTTTTATCCCATTTGTTGTTGAGTTCTTTGTATGCAGAGAGAGAGAGAGCGATCTCAGTTTTGTCAAAGAGTTTTACATCTTTATTTTCCTTTGCAACTCAATCCAAATAAATGTTCAGGTCACAAATAATCAACCTACTGTTTAAGTGTAGACAATCAATACACGTTTCACTATTTCACTGTGTGTATTTTAAAACAAGCAATTGACCACAGTGAAAGAGGAACACAAAAATTTTTTGTTTCAAGGAATGAGAAGATCTCCAGTAGGAAGGTGTCCGATCAGGGTGAGATTTTCTGACCGTAACAAATTGTTCTGAAATAACTACACTGGCTATTGTATTTACAACATCATGACCCTACTGTATGCATGTAACCATCACACAAGTCCCACTTTTTACTGTCTACAACAGTACACTACCACTTCATCAGCATATTTTATATTAATATTCTTAAAATAGATTGCAATGCTGAATTTCATATCAGATTCATAAGTAACAGCGCTTTGACTTTTTCATCTTGACTCAACTGCACTGTACACCGAGAGTAAAAAACAATCACAGTATACATGAACCAGTAAAATCACAATATATGAGCAACATATGAAAGCACACTATGTGACCAATATATGAAAGGAATATTACCGCACAATGTTACAAACAACCAAAATGTTACAATAATAATATAAAGTTGAGGGAGACCCAGTAAAATCTCTGGAATAAGTTAGTTCAAGGCTGGTTTTCCTTGAATAACATCTTAGTGTTAAAGGTGTAATTTACTGTATGCTAGCAACGGAATGAGGTTTTCTCCAGTCTTAAGCCCGCTCATTTTGTTACCACTGAAACAGAATTGCCAGCTGGTGTATAGCTTCACACAGTATTTTCTATCTTGTGTTCAGAAAATGTTGAATAGGCCCTGGCTCAGGTGAGCCCCTCTTGGTCCTGCTGTGAAAAAGCGAGACATTTCCCTCCGGACAAGTTACACAGTCATAACAGCACAGCTACAACACATACCAAGCCTTTCAAATAGATTACTCTCTCTAGTAGCAATTTAACATGAACAGCACAGTGGAACTAGTCTAGCAAATTGGCATTTCATCTATTATTCTGCCCAATTATATTCCACTCAAAGTTTGAGCTATATGACTATGTGGTAGATGAATTATTTTAATTCAAACAATGGTGCACAGTCTGCTCATCAACAGTAATGACAAATATGACCCTCCACTGCTGAATTTAAAAAGGAGGTTTTCAGACAGAAATAAACTTCTGATTACTGACTCTTGAGTTGTAGCTACATAAAAGTAACTTGGTCGAAGACACTTCTAGGACCAGGTTGTGGTCGATCCCAGACTAACTAGCTAACTTGCAGCGACTGGTACTCGTTGGATCTAATTTGGAATTTCTTACAAGGCTAACAAACCTTTTTTGTCAGTAAACTGAACAACCCATCAATAAATTAATTTCCCACCCTGTGACACATGCTTGATGAAGGAAAAAACATAAACTAAAATTGAAAATGTCCCTTTACGTACAAGCCCAGACAGGATGAAGTAGCGATCTGAAAAGACTCTGAATCCTGCATCCAGGACCGTCAGAACAAGACTTACAAAAACAATAATGTTAAGGCTTGGTGCTAATGCCAAGGACAATTCCTCCATTCTCTGCTCTGGGAAAACTTTGCCCACAGTTCACAGCTCTTCTAACAGACTAAAATATTCACAATGCAAGGCTCTCCTCCTAAGGAGAGGAGGAAGAAACGGAGTGAGGGAGGGGACAGAGAAAAGGAATGGAGGAAGCAAGGAAGGACACAAATGAAGAGAGAAGAACAGGAAGGGGTTGAGTAAGAAATGAAAGGAATGATGGATGGAAGTTTCAAATGTTCTTCATGTGTTCATATCTCCCTGCTAGCAGCAAACACTAACAATGTCAAAATGTGTTTCTCTTGTCGTCCAGTACACAGGTGCAGTGAGTTGCCACTGAGTTTGTTCCATTCATGAAACAGAATGATTCTGATTGGTTGTTCACTTCCCCATCCACTCACAATGAACGACAAAAGAAAAACATCCATCAGGTTGAGTCATATTGATCCATACACTTCCGTAGAAAAAAGTTCTGGTCCCAAGGCAGGTCCAATAGACTATTAATTTCCTCATGGATTTCCACATGGATGGATCACACCACGGTTTGCTGAACTCTGGTTGGCTGTCGGCAGGGTTTGCTCTTTCTTCATTGGCTGCTGTCAAATATTATAAATCGTCACTGGCTATGCCACTGGCCCGATAAGTTTGGCTGTTGGCGATTTTGTGTCCTCCTGCCTCTCTAACGTGTGTGTATTGTGTGCGTTATGCGATTTTAACAATGTGTGTGTGTTGAGCTGTAGACTTGTATTTCTCTGTGTGTTTAGCTGAGCATTAAGTGGCGCGTTTGCATTGAAAGCGGTGTTCGCTTTGATGGAGGTGTGTGTGTGTGTGCTGTCTGTGCGGTAGCTGCGTGTCATGGTCACTCTGAAGGTGTGTGTGTGTTGCAGCTCCATCTTGTCCTCCTCTGACACTCTGATGAAGGGACACCAAGCAAATGCGTGACGAAACCCGGCACGAAACCTGAAGAGAGAGAGAGAGAGAGACACAGAGAGAGAGATAGAGACACAGAGAGAGAGAGAGAGAGAGAGAGAGGGAGAGGGAGAGAGAGAGACAGAGATGTGGTTTTTAACCTGGGGTTTGAGGACAACCATATGCCCTCATGGAAAAACTTGAATACATTTCTCAATTAATTTACAAGATGGAGAAGAAGGAGGGTGGAAGTGTGAAAAAATGGAAGAGAGAGAGAGAGAGAGAGAGCAGAGAGTACAGTATGTGTGTATATGAATGTGTCTTTTACCTTTGGTTTAGACAGCAGTAAATGATAGGATTGTACATGGTCGAACTCATAGCCAACCAGAATATGGCCAGGTACACCTGACAAGGAAAAGAAACATGATACCCAATAAATAAATTCATCAAAGTATACAGAAACATAAACAGACAGAGGAACAGGCCAACCTGCTGAATGTAGTGTTGTTTATAAATGTCTCTATTGAATGACCCCAGTATAAAATAGACGTGGTAGGGCAGCCAGCACAGGGCAAAGGTCATCACCACGACAACCATCATCTTCACTACCTGTGTGATATCAGAGAGAGCACATGTCAGCCCAACTAGTGCTGTAGTTGTTATTTCAGTTCAGTAGAGTTTGGTTAAAGATCCAGTGCAATGATTTCAACTCAGTCGGGGGAAAGTTTGATTTTGATATCTAATGGGCATAATTTAAACCAGGAAGTAGATTGGAATTCTAAATCTGTTTGATTCTGTTGACAATCAGAGGGAGAGTTTTTCAAAGAGTGAATTTCCACAATGCTGACAGTTATAATAATTTGGGTAGCTTTACATTAACAGGTCGTTAAATTGTACCATGAAATTGAGAAATGCAATTCTCATTGCACTGGACCTTTGAGCTCAGTTCAGCTCAGTAAATTCAGTAAGAATAGCGAGGATGACACTGTAATTGCAGACTTATTTTCAATCTGGTCAATGAGAGTAAAAATAGAAACGTCTGTTACCTTTCTCTTGGCTGTTATCTGGTTGTGGTAATGGTCTGTTGCCTCTCCAGGGATGTGCCCGCCCCACAGCGACCGGCCAACCAAACTGTAGGTCACCAGCATCACCAGTAGAGGGAGCAGGTAGATCAGCAATATCACTGCCAACTGGTAACTACAGAGAGAGAGAGAGAGAGAGAGAGAGAGAGAGAGAGAGAGAGAGAGAGAGAGAGAGTCATTCTCTATATCTGATCCATCGTCATTCTATACAGTCCATATATAAACTATTGTCACTCCATATAAGTGACCTGTTGTAACTTAACATTACTTATGATTTAAATGCTATTTTGAATTATATAATTGTATTATATCCTACTGCTTTGGTAGTATTCTTTCTTAACTTTCAGCTCATCGCTGAGCTCATTGAATTGAATTGAATTGAACTGAGAAAGAGAGAGAGAGAGAAAGAGAGAGAGAGAGAGTCATTCTCTATATCTGATCCATCGTCATTCTATACAGTCCATTTATATAAACTATTGTCACTCCATATAAGTGACCTGTTGTAACTTAACATTACTTATGATTTAAATGCTATTTTGAATTATATAATTGTATTATATCCTACTGCTTTGGTAGTATTCTTTCTTAACTTTCAGCTCATCACTGAGCTCATTGAATTGAATTGAATTGAGAAAGAGAGAGAGAGAGAGAGAGAGAGAGAGAGAGAGAGGAGAAAGTGTTTAAATCAAATAACCCCTTGCCTGTGACATTAGCATGAGTGACATGTCTCTGTGTGTGCCCTTGTTTGTTAGCATATCGGTGTGCGTTCACGTCTGTGAGTCTAGATGCATCTATCTTGCCGGTGTGCAATCACATACACATAGAGTCAAGTAGAGTGTGTCCGTCCGGTGTGTGTCTGTCTATTTGTCTGTGTACATGTCTCTCTATCTTGCAATAGTGTATGTGTACTGTAGTATGAGTATAGAGTACTGTATAGATAGATATGTGTAGTATGTACTGTATAGATATGTGTGTGTGTGTGTGTGTGCGTGTGTGTGTGTGTGTGTGTGTGTGTGTGTGTGTGGTGTGTGTGTTTGTGCATGTGCAAGCATGTGAGTATCCCATGTTAGTTGGTGTGTTGATCCATAGTCATAAGGCCAAAACACTCTACAGTTCTGTCTGTCTGTCTGTCTGTCCGACTGTCTGTCTGTCTGTCTGCCTGCCTGCCTGCCTGCCTGCCTGCCTGCCTGTCTGTCTGTCTGTCTGTCTGACTGCCTGTCTGTCTGTCTGCCTGCCTGTCTGTCTGTCTGTCTGTCTGTCTGTCTGTCTATCTAGAAACAAACCAATGCTTCCTCAGAATAATTCTACTGTACCTGTCATCTCACATTATAGACCTGTCTTGTTGGAAATAGTGTTGGTAGGTTCTTGCATTTATTACTTGTCTCACTGTCTCTGTTTGTGTGTCTGTTGGTCTGTTTTTACCTAATCTGATGTGTTCCTCCATAGTCGTCGGGCCAGTCGACCATGCAGACGGTTCTGGGATAGTAGAATCTGGTCACACTGTAGTAGCACTGAGGGAAAGCCAAGGAGAACGCTACAGCCCAGATCAGACCAATCACAACCTTGGTAGAGGTGGAGGAGAGGCGGGGCTTCAAAGGGTGGATGATGGCCATGTACCTGAAAAGAGAGTGAAAAGGTTTATTCAATCATAATTACCTATATTTGACCACAGTGACACAGCCGAGTTTGTCTGATGTTTAAGATCTGATCTTTTGATGCCTGTAGAACAAACAAGATGAAACCACAGTGATTCTAATTGCCCTTCCCTGTTGAGGCATCTGTGCCACAAAGGGTTAAAAATCAAATGTTCTTTTCGTTTATAAAATTTAGATTTATCCACCCACTCATCCTTCCATCTATCCATCCATCCATTAACTGGAGATAATGTGAAAAATCCTTGGGAAAATGAATCGATTTTTAAAACTGTAATAACTGTAAATCTTGTCACTCAAGAAACTAGTGTTGATTGTGTCTTCAAATTAACATTTTTATCACACTAAAGTTTAAGCACCCTAATGTGCTTTCTCTGAAGTTAAAACATTTTGGAATCAGACAGGGTAATCTCTCTTGATTCTCTCTACTTGCCATAGTCAAATTTCCATACCAGATGGAGATACTGAATACAAGAATACTCTCTATTAAGCTGACATACACATTCATTCATTCATTCGTTCATTCATTCATCATTACAGGTTTGGAGACAGGTTTTGAGCTTTCTGAGTTTCATGCAGACAGGTTTGCTCTTTCCTGGTTTGTTTCATATGTATGACCCTTCCTTCCTGTATGATGCCATTCCACAATCAAAAGTGGATTTTATTCAGAATTGAAAAGACATTATCATTTAAAGAACCTCATATCCACTCTATCAATAATAACGTAGAATATAGGCTCTGTCATCTGTAAATCAATTTGCACTTTCACTCGAAAATTGAGTGTTGACTGTTGAATGTTAATGAAATGACTTGCTTCTGTCCACTTGACCCCTCCTCTAGTCGAGAGGCTTGGTCTGAAGCCAGAGTGCTTGACTCTACAGAGAGACACCACACTGCAAAAAATCACTAACTTAGTATGTTATTGCATCTGGTATACAGAATTATCAAGATTATTCCAATATTGCTCAATTGATCAATATCGATTGATCTTACTGCACATGCATGGGCACCTAAGTCCTGATGACTGAAAATTAGTTAGTATGAACTGAAATGCTCTGTTACAACAATGTCGAAATAAACCATAAACGAAGATATCATAGGCTTGGAAGAGGACACGGGCCTTGGTTAACACAGAACTGGAATTTATTCACTGGTATCTTGGCCTGTTTTAACTGTTTTAACTGAAAACACTGAAAACAACATGTTGCACTTTGCACATTGGAGTGGCAGGGCAAAAGGGCACAGGCTCATCTGTGCATGTGCCTGGGTGTGGATGAAGATGACCAACTCTTTTCGTGATTCTAATTTTCTGTCTCTGTCTCTCTCTCTCTCTCTCTCTCTCTCTCTGGCTCTCTCTCTCCCTCTCTCTCGCACACTCTCTGTATCTGCCAACATAATATACTGTGTGTATGTATGTGTGTGTGTGTGTGTGTGTGTGTGTGTCTGAACTCAAAGTTTCGCCAAAGGCTATAGTGATTATAGACTTTTATTATCAAATACATTTTATGTATATGCATATCTCCATAATGACTCATTCAAAGGAATTACATTTAACCATGAGTTAACCACGAGTAACCAAGTTAATTAACTCTTAAGGGAGCAAAGACTGTATTATGAAATGATAAATGAATGTGCAAAGGCTAGGCCAATCATGCTGGCCATACCTGATGCCTAATGTATAAATGCTAGTGGTTAAAAGCTATGTACTTGTATCTCTGGTGTGCAAGAACAAGTATCCAGAACGTTATATACTGTACATGGTCAAGTGAAGTCAACTACAATGGTGTATCAAGGTAGTCTGTCATGGAAATAATCACGTTGTGTGGGCAGTGCATGAGACTGAGAAAGGTGGAATGTTCGGACATATGATGCCATGGTAACGCATCAGCCTTCTGAATATTAAGCATGTACTGATGCTTACTTGCACTACATTATTCAATATAGTAACCATCTTAAATGTACCAGTCAAATGACCTTACAAGAATGGCAATTTGAATGGATTTGGATGGTAAAGGACATTTAATATTTTTTTGTTCCATGGTTAATGGCTGTTGGTGATCATGCATATAAGATGCAAATCCTAAAAGTTTTTGATATTTCTTTTTTTAGAGAACATTTTTAGAGAACAACAATTAGAACAATTTACGAAAGCCTATAAAGTCATAGAACCTGATGATGCCACAAATTGAAAATTAATGAGGAGGAATTATTGAGCTATAAGCAGATTTTACACCTATACTGATCCTAGCAGACACCTCATCCATCATTAAATCTGCTCCGGGCAACAGAGAGCCAAGTGCCATATATATATGGAATAATGAAATGGTAATGGAATGAACTCCCTCTTCTGGAACGATTACTTACTTTTTAACCAAAGAGTGTGCTGTAGTGTGCCCATATATCATCATGGCAAGCACAAGACACAGTTTGTGCGTAAGTCACAGTTTGAGACTAGAAATAGTCTGACCCTGAGGAAGCTACAGCCCGTGTTGACATGAATGACAGCTGTGGCGCCTGCTGACACATATCTCCTTGATGTAGGGTGCTGACACATATCTCCTTGACATAGGGTGCTGACACATATCTCTTTCGTGCTGGATTTTCTACGAGATTTGGTGACCAGGTGGTGCTGGTGATGATGTCAGGTGATGCTCCAGGTAAAGACATCACTTGTAAACTAGCTGAGCTAAAAAAAATATCAGTTTACTTTCGATTTAACTGATCAGAAACGTCACAGATTGGTCCTGCCAGATTCTGCCATTTACGTAAGACCAAAATTAGACACATTTGGAGGCAATGTAATGTTTCCAGTAATCATGACCGGCTACTTTTAGGATATTTCCTGCCTATTGACCAGTATGTTATCAACACTGAACATAATTTAAAAAATCCATATAGGAATAAGGTTCCTATATGGATTTTTTAAATTATGTTAAATTTATCACAAGATGGCATAACTGTGGTGGCAAATGTGGGTAGTCATGTGTGCTCCACAGCTCCTGGTAATACGTGGTTAAGTCTATTACTGATACAACATGGTTTCTGAACTGCTGAGTGGGCTGTTTCAGTCCATAGGGGTCATCGATCCATTTAACCTATGACTGTTGCCATAATGCAGCTCTTGAATTGAACAGGGTGTTACAAGCCATGAGGGAGAGTTGTCCCATTAGTCTCTGAGTACTGGTACAACGCAGTTTCTGAAGTGCTGAGTGGCCCGTTTTTTATGCCACATTGGATTAGAGCATCAGCTAAACTGTAGGCTAAGTCAATTAAATTTTGAAATGAAAAAATGGTTAAATTAGGTTTTCACAGTTTTTGAGAGTCTGTTTCTTACCTGTCCACCGCTATAGCAGCCATCGAGTATATTGAAGAAAACATGGCAGTGATGGGGAAGAAGTTCTGAAATCGGCAGTAGCCCAAACCAAAGTACCAGTCGTTGTGAAGCGCGTAGACAAAGTTGAAGAGCGTGTTGAAGGTCGCCATGGAAACGTCAGAGAAGGCCAGGTTGACTATGAAGTAGTTGGTTACAGTTCTCATGCGTCGGTGAGCGAGGATAATCCAGATTACTGTTACATTCCCAGTTACAGAAACGAGAATGATCAGGGAGTAGGCTATAGCCCATAGAGCCACCTGGGAGAGGAGAGGAGAGGAGAGAGGAGAGAGGAGAGAGGAGAGGGGAGGAGAGGAGAGGAGAGGGGAGAGGAGGGAGGAGAGGAGACGAGAGGAGAGGAGAGGAAACGAGAGGAGAGGAGAGGAGAGGAGAGGGGAGAAGAGGGGAGAGGAGGAGGAGAGGAGAGGAGAGGAGAGGAAGGTGAAAGGAGAGGAAGGAGAGGAGAGAGATGAGAGAGGAGGAGAGGAGAGGGAAGAGGAGGAGGAGAGGAGAGAGGAGAGGAGAGGAGAGGAATGTGAAAGGAGAGGGGAGGAGAGGAGAGGAGAGGAGAGGAAGGTGAAAGGAGAGGAGAGGAGAGGAGAGAGGAGAAGAGGGGAGAGGAGGAGGAGAGAAGAAGAGACGAGAGGAGAGGAAGGTGAAAGGAGAGGAGAGGAGAAGAGACGAGACGAGACGAGAGGAGAGGAGAGGAGAGGAGAGAGATGAGAGAGCAAGAGAGGAGAGGAGAGGAAGGTGAAAGGAGAGGAGAGGGGAGAAGAGGGGAGAAGAGAGGAGAGGAGCAGTACTGAGCAGAAGGAGAACACAGAGAACAGAACGGAACAAAACAGTACAGAGTAGAACCAAAAAAAAAAACGTCAGCAGGTGCTACAAGGACATGAAAGAAAAGGTGAAAAGAAAAATCTGCTTGCAAAAAGATTTCATTTGTCAATTTGAAGTCACTGTCATCTGCTTTAAGACAAATCAGACAATGAATATTCTCTGTAGTTCGTTGTAGTCTTTCAGTCTTATATTTGGTCACTTCACTGATCAGAAATGTCACAGGTACTGCCAGAAACTTGGAGACAATATGGGGATTTTTTCCAGCATCATGATGAGCAACATTCATTACATTTTTCAAAAATACAAACAATTCCAGAAATATGTCACTAGTTTTGTTTTGCAAGTAAGGGATTTCTTATTTACTACTTCATTCTCTTCCTAACACGTCTCCAAAATGCTTCTATCGGCTGCAATAAGCAAGAGCTGGCCCTAAATCTGCCTTTTTCATTGCTGCCTTTATTATTTTCATCAGTGTTTGTTTGTCCCACCTGCCAGTCGGGCTGTTGGAACTGATTCCCGGTCGTATCGTTTCCGTCCTCCAGCCAGTCGGCGGTCACCGATAACGGCAGTGAAGTGGCCTCCATGTCTCGGTCAGTGTGTTGAACAAGACTGTCAGCGTCCATTCTCTCCCTTTTCACCTGTTGACGGTCTTTTGGAAATGCAGAAACAACAGTGTGCCTTTTATGTGCGTTAACAGTAATGTGAAGCCCGATGAGGCATATTGTTTGAGAGAGTAATGTGGGTTTTTTCAGTCCCTACAATCTAAAAACAAAACAAAACACACACACACACACACACAAACATTTTTACATATAACTTAATAATACATTTAGAGATGGGTCTACCTTTCAGATTTTCTGTTGACAACATAGTCTACATCTGCTAGAAAAGCCAACATATACTGTATGCTGTCCACTTAACATCACGTGTTTGAATATTAATTGGCATTTTAACATCAGCAGAGTCAATAATCATATACAGTATCACTATTATGACAAGAAGCCCAATCATAGTGTAATGACAATCTGATTAAGCTGACTTTAATGAACGTTTTTCCCTTTTTCTCCATGCAACTTACAGTGCACTATAAGTGTTGATTGCGTTTGTTCTAAAATATCCTATAATAGGTGTAATAAGTAGCATTGTTACTAAATACATTCAGTAGGCTACATGCATTGCATTTCAGGCATCTGGCAGAAACACTTGGACTACTTAGGTTACAGTAAGTGCAACATAGTCTATAAATCAGCAGTAGTGAACAAGTGCATGGGAAAGCATATTGTTTTTACTACAAAAACTATCCAATATGTCAGTCAGGTTATTCCTTACCTCTGCATTAGCGCACAGAGCTTGCGAGTTTTAAAAATCAGTTTGAAATAGTCCAGTCCATTGCTGTTAATATCCGAAAATTAGACTCCGGTTTGCGTAAAGGACAGCCACGAAAGATCACCAATCCATCCAGAACAGACATCTCAAGACATCTTTACCTCCCTCTCCCCCCCCCTCTCTCTCTCTCTCTCTCTCTCTCTCCCTCCCTCCCTCCTGTTCTGGAATGTATATCTAGCTTACAGCCTAGTCGTTGAGAGTGCCGGAGACAGACAGGCACGCGATCGCTCCATTCAAGTGCGTGCGGTGCCGCTCCAACTCCAGGGACAGGCGCGCGGAGGAGAGAGAGCGCGAGGAGGGGGGGGGGAGTAAATTGTAGCCCAATAGCCTTTATTAACAATAATAATAATAATAGGTAGAAGAAGACTAAGAAGAATAATAATAAGAAAGTTATTTAAAAAAAAAAGGATAGGCCTAGTTCTGAACATTGGAAGCCGTTGTAAAAAATGTGCACCTGTAAATATTATGCAATATGCTTATTATACTTCTGCTTGCAAAACAGCATGGGCCCTCTTGTTTTACAAAGTAGGTTACTATAAGCTGACACCACATACGAATAAAGGAAAGAAAGAGTCGTACAGAATAGAAATACTGCAGAAAAGGTTTCAGAGGATTTCAGTTTTTCACCTGCTATACCCTAATGTGTTATGCTGCAAGTACACAAGACAAAATAGTAAAGGAAACAAAAATTCCAGTACTGTAATAGGCTACAGCAAAACTGACATAGTTTACAGTAAAGAAAAAACACAAAACAAAAAAACAAAAAAATACCTCAAACAATACATTTTTTATGTTCTCATCCGCATCACACCTTCTTTCCTCTATCACAACACACCAGGTAAGAATCTTCTTGCCTCGTCCGTCTCTGGCAAACCTCTGCCCATTTATCCAGACATGCAGCACTGCATAATGTAAACAATGTGTCACTGTTTGTCTCTTGTCTCTGGCTACTTTTTTAGGCTACTGGTATTAGTTCAATTTTAAGTTTGTATGTAAAGATTTGATCGTAACAGTTTTGTCAAGAGTATGTACAGTTTTGGTGGTGGTGCTTTTGTATGATGGGTCCTGAAAGTTGTGCTCATTCAATGCATTTTGTGTCAAAGCAATGGAAAATCAGTTTGGTCCGCATGGGGCGCTGTTGGACTAACTGCGTGAAGTGTTTTGAAAAAGTGAACTGCTGAAAAGTGAAATGCTTGTTGTAACCAATTCTTTGGTTCTGGGCGTATGTGTCACTTAGCAACTACTTTGTTTAGCTCTATAAAATCAATAAGTCCCAATGACAGCATGACTGTAAAGTCTCAGTATTAATGACATGTAAAACACGGTAATGGTTCTAGTGCTTTTAATGTTGTGCAGGTTTTATAATGAGGGGGTTTTAGCAGTTTGCTGGTTTTAACAGTAGCGTTGTCCATTACTCACAGGTGTTCTCTTTAAGTGCTGTGTGTGTGTGTGTATGTGCATGTGTGTGGGTGAGAGAGAGAGAGAGAGAGAGAGAGAGAGAGAGAGAGCGCGAGAGAGAGCATGTATGTCTGTTTGTGGTATGGGTTGGTGGGTGGGTTAGAAAGAGAGAGAGCAAGTGTTTTGTGTGTGTGTGTGTGTGTGTGTGTGTGTGTGTGTGTGTTTGTACACGAGCTAGAGCAAACAATGGGGAGTGTTGAGTCTGCATGTGAGAGATCAAAAACGAGGAGAGAGAGAAGGAGGTTGGGAGAAAAATACAGCCACACCGACAGAATGAGTTCAAGAGACAGAGAGAGACTGACAGAGTGAACGGGGGGGAGCTACACAGAAAGGAAAAAAGGGACAAAAACAAAGGGAAGGGGTTCCTTTAATCTCTGCTGCTACCTTTAATGTCTGCAGCCACCAATTTCCTGCACCCCTGCAGTGTGGAAACCAAAGAGCTTTCATGGTGGAAGCCAAAGGAATCATCATCATCTACCTCCTCCTCCTGTCTTAAAGATGATGGCATGTCCGTTTCATTAGAAGATGGGAGAGAGCAGCCATGCAGATTTGGACCAATTAGTCATGACAGTACTGTATGTCCCTTGGCCCTCTGACACATCGGGATGCACCTCAGGAGAAGTCTGATTAACTCTGATCAACTTTATTTCCATTTCCTCATTCATTTTCACTCATGCTATTCCCAGTGATTTTTTCATCTTGAGTCTCCGTTACACCTTTAAATTGTTCAGGTTCTTCAGTAGATCTGCGAATGTATTCACTTTTTTGATATGCTGTATACTTTGGTGCTGGGCCATATACAAACCACCAAACATTGCCCTGGGGTTTAATATATTGCCAGTTTAAACATTTTGCATGCACCATATTGCATGATCAGTTTAGAATTCACACCTTTAATCCAGCAAACAAATAATAGATAGATACAAATGCTACAGATACAGATGTTGATACAAACAATTAATTAGTGCTATGATCAGTTACATCTCTTCCTCCATGCAGGGAGAGAGGCTCAGCAGGAGGCAATGAGGTCCCTGCATGAAAGAAACAAACATTTACACCATTACTGTTACAGCTAACCATACATCTGTATTTATTATGAAATATTTATTTGCAGCCTCGAGGATATAGCCGATAACATGAGCTACTCTGAGAAAAGCAAGGCAAGCTAACTAATTGCTAATCTCTATGGTAAATTACGAAGGTTATGCAGCAGCAATGCATCATGGGGCATGTCAGTATGTTTAGTAACATCGGGCAGCATACTCAGAAATTTTTGCCAATGTAGAAGGCCTATATATCTGGACGCTTTTCATATACACAAATTAAACATACCATGCAGTGGAAACACAGTACATACTCATCACACTCATCACACTTGGTATGTCAAGTATGAGTAGTATGCGGTTTCACAGGGACACTTTATCTCATGAACTTTTTAACTTAAACATTTCAACTTTAAGCTAGCCCACACATTTCTCAAGGACATGTACTTCCCTAGATCATAATGACACTGTCACAATTATGTGCAGAATTACTTTATTCAAAAAAGTAGGCCTACAATAAACATGCCTTGTCAACCAAGGTCACAAAGACATACAAACAACAGCAAACTGTACTTTCACTTTTACTTTTACAATGTTGACATTGTCTAGAATGTGTTTTGATGAGGTTTGGTAATAGTCCTTATTATAACTTTAGTCATATGTTGCTCCTTGAAACAATGTAACAATGTGCTTTACAATGCAAACAACTCTTCAACTTTGATCTTGTGCTGTTGATAAGCCCTTCATTCTCTCTCTCTTTCTATCTCCTGTTATGTTATTTGCCATTTCTCTGTCCTACCCTCCACTCCTCCGTCTGTCTTTCCTTCCATCTGTCCTTCTCTTTCACTGTCTCTCTTCCCTCCTGCTCTGTAAAACACTCCCTCTCTCTCTCTCTCTCTCTGGGGAGATGTGTGTGTGCCTAAGCTTGTGTGTGTTTGCACAGAAAAGAACGGATGGCGGTAAAGCTTGCTGACTTCAGCTGAAATCAATCTGTATTTTCACTCTGTCTTGTGTGTGTGTGAATCCTAAATTGGCCAGTAGGGGCTTGTGAAGGGCACATTGGAGGGTAATGGAAGGGAAGATGAGAAGTTTTCACCATGCTGCTGTAACTTTTAGTTCAGATAAGTGTGCTCTCCCACGTTTGCTATAGAGGCAGAGCTGCTGCAGTGAAGAAATAGGGTTACTGACTACCCAGGGCCCCGAGCTGAGGGCCCTGGGTAGTCATCTATAATAATTTTATACTTTTATTTCACACTGCTCTGGTTTTGAGACAAGGTTTGGCTGAAATCTACAAAACTGCAAACAAATGAAACTTTCTGTAAAATATGATACAACAGCTATTGTGTTATCTGAGAAAAAACAGAACAAACAGAAATACAATTTAGCAAGGTTTTTCCTGTGCAGAAAAAAATTGTCCCCAGGAGACAACAAAAGACAGGGGAAACATGGGATGACAAGGAAGAAAATGGAGACAGTATAGCTGAGCCTGTGAAGCTGCACATCTTTGAAGCGACAGGTGTTTGTGACTTGGAGAGACTGTAGCCTGTTGAGTTGAGTAATGGTTTTCTGCTGGCAGGAGCGCATTACACTCCTCTGATAAGCATCTGGTTATGATGTGGCCACACCCTCTTTAGAGGATTATTAACCTGCTCTTAAACTGAAAAAAAAAAAGACTTCCAACACGGAAAAGTGCAAAGGAACGGTCGTTCAAGTCGGAGTTCCCAGTCAGAAAGTCGGACAAAATTATTTCCGCACGAGTTGTCATAAAACTTGATTTTACTTGATGTGTAATTTTTGTGTTATGAAAACCCGTTGTAACAACTTTGTAGTTTCCATTTGTAATGTAATTCAGTTGACTTGTGCTTCATTACTAGATAGAAGTCTTTGCTGTATGAACTCGCCTGCTAACGTAACTAGAGCTGTCAGATAGCTGCCGTTAATGTTAATGGGTAAAGGCTGTTGCGTTCATGTTTTCCAGAGAAGACGCACTGGAACGCATTTCGATCGGAGGTCGGTAGTTCCAACTCGGAACTACCGACCTCCAACGTCCAATGGAATGCACCATTATCTGCCAATAGTGAAAAAGTGAGATAGAGACAGATATAAAAAAAAAAAAAAAAAAGAGAATCAGAAAGAGAAAGAGTTGTTGTCAGTTTTTTTTCTAGGGGTTTCCAAAAACTTTGGCATGTTATTTTGTTTCAGATTTAGTTTCAAATTTCTGATCGGCTAGAGAGAATACAGCTTAAAAAAACACATTTGTGGATTGGAAGACCTACTTCTGCGTGAGAAATGTCTCAACAATCGGAAAACAAATGCAACCAAATTCACATAATGTCAGATGATTTGGAAATGCAGATTCAACAATCTGTAAATAAATGCAAAGAAACATGTTTTGTTTATGTAAACATGCACGTTTGGCACTTCAAATGCAATTTTTGATTGCATCAATATCCTTAAAACAGATAGCCTATGTGGAATTGTTTCACATTTGATGATGGGTGGCATTACACAAGTCGGGTGGTATTTGTTTGTATATAGGAAAATACATTTGTGATCACCCTTGTTTATTTACAAATCATGATATACAGTATTTGTAAATCTTGTTTTGTGCATTTATTTAGGCCTATTTACAGTATGAAAGACTCCTGATTCCCTAGATTAACACTAACAGGGTAGTGTCCTAAACACATTTTTCAGTTCGGTGTGTGTCCGATAATTGATTAACCAGTAAATGATGGTAATGGTGGTGTGGGGATGAGAGGAAGGTGGAGGGGGCCCCAGAGTCACCTCCTGTGCAGTGGGCCCATAATTCCTAGCTGCGCCCCTGGCTAGAGGTGGTTGTTTGAGGCAACCTCATCAGTTATTGAGGTTCAACACTTCAAGACAAGTCTGAAATTGTATTTCACATGTAAGCAACCCATCAATCAATTCAACAAAATGTCAGTGGACTTATATAAAACGTATAATAGCTTCGGTCTCCTATTTCGCTCCGATTTTCAATTTCATTTCACTTCGAGAGGTTTATGAGCATGGTTCAACACAAGTTTACATTGATGTAAGCAGACAGGAACGGCAAATTCATCTCACTCTCTTTCACCCCCTTACTTCTCTGAGACACTCCGCTTTTATTCATTTCTTCAATCAATTTAACATGAGGAGCACAATTTCTGAAATTCCCAAAATACATTTTAAATTTGCGATATTGTGTATGAGTTCATAGGCCATAGTCTACCCATTGGTTTGCATTACACGAGGAACATACTGTATATCCACCTATCATCCCCCGCACCCACCCGTAACCGCCCCACAGCACCCTCCATCCATCATCCCCGCCCTGCGATTCCAGGTGTGGTGACGATGACAACGCGGAAGTGGGTTGTCAACAGCAGCACAGAGCCGCTGGAGTCAACTGTCAGCGAGCAAACACACAATGTCCAACAACGACGACGTCCGATACTGCCACAGATTCTCCTATGTTGTCCTCAAATTCATCCTGTTCAGTTATGCCATCGTTTGGTGGGTGAGTATCGTCAGTTTTTTTCTTTACGTGCACACAGAGAGACGCAGCGCCGTTTGTGCAGCTCTACGGAGAGATAGTCAGGGTGTGTTTTCTTCTGATGGGACAGTGTGTGTGTGGGCTGTGTGACTCGCGTTTACAACAAAAGACAACATGGGGAAAACATGGGTTGACGAGGAAAAAATGGAGACACAGAAGCTGAGCCTGTTTGATACTTAAACGTTGAGTTGTGTGAAGCTGCACATCTTTGAAGCGACAGGTGTTCGCGACTCGGACAGCGACTGAAGCCTGTTGAGTTGAGATATGGTTTTCTGCTGGCAGGAGCCTTTTCTGATAAGCAGTGTGGCCACACCCTCTGTAGTGGATTTTGAACCTGCTCTTACCTGCCCACATAGAGGAGCGAGACTCGGAGAGAGAGAGAGATAAGCAGGCTTTTCTCTGGGGGGGCATTCCTAAAACTGCTGTTGCATTTTGTGTAGTTGTGTAGCCTGGCGCTGCTTTGGTGAGACTGAATTACAAAATGAGTCATGGGCCTATTTCTGGCGGGACACCACATGACAAGAGCAGCAACCTTTAATAAGTAAAGGTAAACTGTTTTACAGATGATGTCATTTGTTTTACTAAAACTGAGATAGCTGATATAGAAAATGTTATTTCCCCTTCATCCTCTAGTCAAGTGGTGGCATTTGCAGTTTTGTAGTATCAAAAGTATCACAGTGTACTAATTAATAATTTACAGTCCAGCTACTTGTGTTGGTTGTGTTGGCAGTATTAATACATGCAAAGGATACATTGAAATGTTCAAATGTTTAAGGATAAGATGCACATACTATTTGGTACTTTCTGCCCTCTTGGGACTGTAGCTACCAACCATTTATAATAACCCGTTTTTCATGACTCTTTACTATGACACTACTTGGTATCGTGACATTTGATTTCATATTAATATGGTAATATAGAACTACAACTGTAGTTGTGGGTATATTTGTCTGCTTTACCAGCCTCTTTAACATGTACTCATACAACATTGTTAGGATAATTTCTGTCTACATGGTTGGTCAAATAATTACAGTGGCAAATCCATTCAGGATCCATTATGCACTGAGCCGGTGGATGAAAAAGACAACACCGTACACTGGTGTCATGAATCGCTCTATTTTGCTATGCCAGAATCTAATGTTTCTGTTCTATTAAAATTATTTTAGCTTTACATTTACAGGGTAGCTTCCTTTTTCCTTGATACCTAACAAGGGACCTTTGTAATAAGGTACCTTGTCTGCAGTTAGCCTCTGCCTACAGCCAGTAGGATCAAACCGCTTTCAGATTAAAAGAAATGATAAAAATCTGCTGGTTATCTTAGTTGTTGGCTATAAAAAAAAATAGGCCTAAGCCATGTCATTTTTATATTACTGTGCAGCCAGTTCATTTAATGACCATCAAACTAAGCCTTGAAACTCTCTTAGCCTACAGCTCGTAACATTGTCAGCAGCTAGCTAAACTATGCCAGGCATCCCAGAAAGAATTGACTGCACTAAAATGAAGTAATATGATTCCCTATTAACAATGTTCACATAAAATGAATTGAAAATGTATGTTATTTGTTATGGTTTTATTTTCATTTTGGAAAACCGTTTGTCAAAGTGGGGACCTCCGTTCCGGGAAGTTTCGTTGCTACCCAACTAGGAAGCTTCCTGTGGCTTGAGACAGAGCCTTAAATTCATGTATCACCAACATTACAAGCAGCCATTCTCAAGGAGTGCCAAAACAACAGTGCCCAGGACAGAAGAATAAGTAAAAAAAACAAAAACAAACAAACATATGTGTTTCCCTAGAATATTCATGTATCATCAATAATAGAAAAGTAGTAGGAACAGTCAAGCAGAGAGAGTATTTTATTTTTGTAAGACAGGCACAGTTGCCAGTAGAGATGGAGGTGAAGTGTTCCCTGAAGAGAAACACTTAGTCCAATTTATTTACTTGCTAGATGAATTAGCGAATAAATAAAAGGTCAACCAAAAAGACCATTACCTGAGTGGTGGGAGCAGCTCTATAACACTACCTAATAGGGTATGAAAGTGCTTGGTAATGGAGACTCTTGGCAGCCTAACAGGCACATCATACTCCAGCACACATCTCCGGCTGTAAGACGGCACAGTGTGATTCTCCAAAATGTCCACCTTATCTAGCGATTTAACCTTGTGTTCAGTCTTCAAATCGGATTTCTCCAAAACCATTATTGCCTTTCTTTTAGAAAGGCAATAACTTAATTACAACAAATCACTTGATTCAACAAAGATGTCACTTGTTTCAACACTTCTTTAAATACGTTTTTTTCAGTATATAATTGAAACAAGATACTACAATGGCATACATTTTGTCGCTTGTTAAAAAAAAAAAAGTGACGATAGACATTTTTTAGACCCAGCAGCTGCTCTCTCTCATAGACAGCATAACAGATTCTATATTTGTGCAGACAGATGGCCGATTGAAACCACACTTACTGCGCTAAGTATTATTTATTTGCTTCTTCTGAGAGACATTTGTGAGATTTATTCATGGAGAGAGAGGGAGAGAGTGGGAGAGGCAGAGGAGTCAATAATGGGTTTTATTATGGAGTATGAATGCGGCCTTGATAAGGGAGGTAAAACAGTTTTAAGAGTCATATGTTCTTTGCCTCTACACCATGCTGATTCTTCAGTCATGTTAAACAGGCGTTCGTCACACACTGCCTCTGAGTTTATTTCAGTATGAACCTGTCAAGAATAGGGAGCAGTTGAGGGCATATTATCACTTCTGCCAGGGACAATATGGCATGTTCACCCCCACAGTGGGAGAATATTTCTAATTCAATTATAATTTGTCCTAGCAGTGCTTCTGGTATAATGTTTCATAAAATTGGTGAATGGAAGTAATTCAAACTTTGATTCCACGCTGTTTTTAGATACATTTTAATGATAAGAGCATTGATTCTGAATGCTGGCCCTGTTGCTGAAATTTGGGCCTACGGTAATTACGCTTGTACTTGTATCTTCACATCTCTTATAATTAGTGGTGGATGCAATGGTGAAAAACAAGCAGTAAACCTCAACCCCAGATATAATGAAGGGCTATAATGCAGCAGACTTTTTTGGTAACATATTGTAGAGCAACATTGGCCAAGGAAATATCCCAGCAACATTGGCCAAGGAAATATCCTGGCACTCCTGTATTGATTACTTGGGATCTTGTTGTTGCCCAGACAAACTCTGTTGTGACTCTGTATGTTTTTCCCTGTCTCATTTCAGATCCTTGTGGTTTGTCAGTTGGAACTTTTACACTGCCCAAAAAAATGCCTGGTGTATTACTGTCTCCCAGTATCTGGCTTTATTGGTTTTGTAAAGACTTCACTCTGACTCAGTATCAGTATATATCTTTAAAATAACTCAGTATCAGCTTCAGTATCCCTGGACAGGATGTTGGTGAGTTGGAGCTCAGCTGCTGAGGGTGCAACAGCCCCGCAAAACTTCCTGTGCGTTCAGTTGGAGGAACAATGTAAAAGAGACAATGAGTTTTTTCCTGCACGCTGTGGAAAATAATTTTCCTCAGATGAGGACAATGAACCTCATTTGATCAAGGTTATTATAGTCAACTAAAGCTAATACCAAAACATGACAGGAAAAAACATTTTAGTAAACTGAAATAAAATAACTGAAACTAGACTGAGATTAAAGCTTTTTCCCGATCAGAATTCTATTTCCTTAAATCAATTTCACTGCATCCAAAAACTAGAAACTAGAAAAAATTAGAAACTATAGAGAATTACCAAATTACCATGCCAAACTCAAATAGTACCTACTCACTTAATGCTAACAATGCACTCTGTAGAGCAGACTTATTATATTATATTATATTATATTATATTATATTATATTATATTATATTATATTATATTATATTATATGCAGAGTTTATATTTACCAAACATGATAAATATCATCTATTGTAATCAAATACTTTTGATTGTTGGGTCATAACTCCGACATGTTTGATGGGTCGAAAAAGGCATTTTCATTATTAGATTTTGGATACAATATATTATATAGGCCTGGTTTGTTTTATGTAGCTTGTTGCAGATGATAAACATTGTTATACATTGTTTGCTCACATTTTGAAGATAACCTTCCCTATTGAGGTCAGCTCTGAACTTCTTGTTCTTGTGGGTTGATTTCCCCTCAGTGTGTTTCAGTTCTATTCTTTTTTTAACCCTTATTTACCCAGAGAAAGTTGACACGTTTTCAACAATGCTCATACTGATACAGACTCATACAGTTAAACACATTCACACTTTGGGATTGCCCAATACAACAAGTCTTCGGCTTCTGACCACTGAGCTGTAATTGGACTGTATTTGGGGGTTAAGTGCCTTGCTGAAAGGCTCCACGACCGTTGATGCTCAGTGAGGGAAGCATTACTCATTTCCATGGCCAGATATTCCCATCCAGTCCAGGGATTTGAACCAGTGACCTTCACTAGGATCACCCTGCCTGGCAGCCAGTGGTTTTCACACCAGGGACAAAAAAGCCTTGAGCCCCAAGTCTGGTTTTGTAGGCGTTTGGGTAGGCTCTTTGTGCAAAATGTGCCGTGTCTCAAGGATACTAATCTAATAGTCCGTAGTGATTTGTCAGCCTTACTTATCAGCAATGTACCTCAGCTTTACCTTACCTTTTACATTAAATTGATTTTGGAAGGACAATCTCTAGAACAAGTTGGACATCCATTTTATTTTTACATGACATATATCCTTTGGGTACCAACCCAGTCTTGAAAAACATTGACTTTTAGCTTTGTCCTCAGTGTCTGTGATAATTTACATGGCAGCATTACATATTATAGATGCACCAATTTATGTGCATTAACATCAGTGAATTTCCCCAATACTATCTGTTGCCAAGAGCCATGCATAGCATGTCAGAAATTAAAGCACAGGGACAGAATTTTCTTCTTTTTCACACATGGAAGGATATTAAACATGTCCAATCAAGAGGAATTGATTTTTATCTTAATCATTTTTGTTTAATTGGTCCCAAATTGATCCTATACCTTTTATTGTTCAGTAAAAGTAGTGGATCAGATTGGTAGTGCCGGACAAGACTTTAAGTGTCAGTGCCATATCTGTTATGGCCCCTCTTTGAGTCCAACATGAGGTCAACTAGTGAGAGAGAATACAGTGAGTCATAAACAGCAGAAAAATTAAGACACCAATTATGATAAATGAAAGCGAGTCAGGGTAAACATGAACTTAATTCTTGATGTAATTATCCTTATTTAGCATAAAACAAACTGTTTATTTCATATAATCATAAAATGAAGTGACCATGAGTTGACTCTATATTATCCTACAATGATGCTGTGGGTTGTATAAGCTTGTTTTCAGTGCTGCATCTGTCTCCCAGGTCTACATAGCCTGGTTTCAGTGCTACATTTGAGTTTCAGCGCTATATTCCCCCACAGCAGTTTGTGAAGCACTAACAGCGCTGTAAAGTTGGACTAACAGAGTGTAATAGGTTATGTAATACAACGTAACCTTGGCCTAATTGCCTGGTATTGTCACTAAGAGTCAACTTCAAGCTGAGTGTATGCTTGTAAAGTGTCACTGCTTGTGTTATTCCAATTATCTCAGACATTTTAGTCAGGATTTGTTTACATGACCAACAGTGATTCATGAATCAACAAAGATCATTGTGATGATGATAACTTGTGAATGTTGACCTATTCCATTGTTGGCAGATATTGTGAGTTGCTCTGTTTTACAATGTAAAAGTAAATGATTTGAAGTGGCCTCCTCTCCTCCTGGCTCAATGAAAGTGTCTTTGAGGTGGGCGGGCAGATAGCCAGTAGCTAGATACCATAACACACAGCAAGCAGGGACATGTAAGGAAGAGACATCATGGTGGAATGTAAACAACACTCGGCCACTCACTGACTATTACTGTACACCACTTCCTGCCCTCCCTCTGTCCCTCCTTCCTTCCTTCTTTTCTTCTTTCCTGCCTTCCTCCCATCCTCCTCCCTTACATGTTGTCCACTTTACTTTGGAAAGGCTGAAGACAGACAGATTGTGGCCATTTTAGCAGACAGATAGCGATTAAAGAACATGTGAAAGAATGAGATGGAGAGAATCCTAAACTCTGTTTGCAGTAGCAACACACTGCGATCCAGGCCGTCGCCTCCACCAGGTTTGTTCTTGGGAACCATCTCGACCTCAGGGTAGATGTCATCAGACTCCACATTAGAAAGTCAGTAGAAGACTGCTTGTGTTAGGCAGCGCCCGGGTGTTAATGTGTGTAACTGTGCATGTGAGGCAGGGTGTTGCACAGAAACGCTACACGTGCTCAGTTGGCTTTCCCTGCATAATTAAAGGGGAAAAAAACACATTTTTATCTAAAGTCTTTTTCTTAAAGGTAACTAGTAGGGACGCACCGATCAGTTGGCCACCAATCGTCATCGGCCGATAGATGCTGTCAATGGTTCATTGGTGATTGGCCAATCACTGTATCTATCAGCTGCCCGATCACATTATAGGCCTGCAGTCGTTATTTATGTTCATGTGCCATTTGACAGTAATTGAATCTGTTCTTTAAGTGGCCTCACTGTTTTTAATCTCAGAATTGCCTGGAGCACAGCGCAGCGCAGAGAGATACTTGGTTATTTAATGTTGCTCCTTTCTGAACAGAGCATTTTGAGTGTTTGATTATTGTATTCATTCACTGCTTTCAAATGGTACTAAACATTGACAGACATATTTTCATTTTTGACATTGAATTTCATAGTCTATGATTGGTTTAATGTATTGGACAGAAGGCACAGCACATGCTGCTTCAATGAAAAACTTTTTTATGTGCTACCCATGGCAAGAGGTGAGTAAGCACCTCAGTCATGAAGCACACACTAACATGTAATATCTATGGTTAGGTAAAAATGATTTATTTACACATAGGAGCCACAAGAGCAATCTGTTAAACATCTGTTAAAAATCTGTGCTAAATTGAAATTTTATTCTTTATATTTGCAGCACACAGTGGTATTCCATTGTTAGTAGAAAGTTTGGTTAAAATGCATAATTTCAGTGGACTATTGGATCAATGATCAGTCGATCGGACTCTTACAAAATCAGTAATCAAAATCTGCCCCAAAACATTCTGCTCAGTGCATCCCGACTTAACTAGTAACTGCAGGTGTTAGATAAATGTAATGGAAAAAGTACAAGGAAATTTACTTGGAATGTTGGTGGGGTATAAAATTATAAAAGTAATTTAAATAAAAATACTCAAGTACAAGAAGCTCAAACCTACCTGAGGACAGAACATGAGTAGCTGTAAAAGAAAACAGCAAGCAGTAGCTGGTTTTTTGAGGTACGTGTTTTCCACAGATTACACTGAATTCGAAGTCTGTAAAAGGTTTTTTTTTTTTTTTTTTGATTGGTTAATCAAGCTACTGCCTTCACCAGTTATCATCAATTATCCTCCCTCGGTGTGCTGTGTGATGAGCTCAGGTGTGCCTAGACATTTAGTTCAAATGTTAACAAAATCAATGTCAAACAAATTATTACATTTGACTAATGTTGGACTTGACCCAAGTTGGATTACCTTGAAAAGTGTGACTTTTTGTGGAGGTATCACATTTAATTAATTAAAAACTCAATTTAGCAAGCTTTTAATTTATCTTTTTTTTTTTTATCCAAGCTAATGCAATTTGTCCCAATCCAGCAGCTCAGTTTGCTTGCAGGCCCTTTTCTATAATTAAATGAGGCTTGATGTGATATTTTCAATCAGTCAATTACTTAGTGGGGAAGGGTATGTAGTTGCTTGGCCGTATAGCCACAGCTCTAGACCAGGACTTCTTAAATCTAGTATCTCACCCTGTAACTCAGGCGTATAAAAACATACCAGCACTCCTATCATGTGATCAAAACTGACTAAACGTAGCTCCTTGATGTTCAGTCACTGTTTGCATATGTTTGAGTGTGCTGTCTGTGATTAGCAGTGTGCTGCAGCCCTACAGTGCAGCCCATGGGTGCACTCCATTTGGTAACGATTTCTCCTCGTCTCCTCGCCTCGCGTCTCTTCCTCGACTCCTCGGTCAAAAGTCACGGAGGAGACGAGGAGAAGATGGGAGGAGGCGAGTGAACCTGGCTTGTCAGTTGGAACGTCCTCACATGCGCCATATTGAACTGACGTGTGAAGCGTTGCGTTGAGGCTCCTCCCGCGCAGGATGACAGCTGTCTAAATTATTCTAAGGCTGATGTTTTATCCACATAAAAACGTTTAACAAAGTTCAGATTAATGTTTAATTCAACTAAATTATGCCAGCCTCTAATGAGCCTTGTCTACCTCATGAAGGTAGAACACCGTTTCCTGATTTCTGTTTTTATTCAGTTTTTTTGTTATTCTGTTTGCTGTATGCTACATTTTAATTTTGTGAAGCACTTTGTAGCACTGATAAGAAAGTAATTGAATCTGAAACTTTTATCCTTTATGCGACTTGGATTAGGCAACGATCATGTGGGCTGTTTGACATCTCACTGGCAATGAACCAAAGTGCTTATTTTTTATTCCTAAATAAATAAATAAATTCCCAAATAATACGCATATGCGCCGCTCAGGTAGGCGGTGTGGCCCGGGCGTAAGAGCAAAATGTGCGATTTAAAACAATGAAATGCTGTTAATGAGGTTTAGTAAGAATTTATTCTCCTGAAGAGAAATTCCATGGCAACACACACAAACACAATTCACAAGCAAGATTCCAACAAAAGACAAACATACCGGCCTTTATGATGAAAATATGTGCTGTCATGGCAACGGTCATTACGCCCCGTGACCAAGGTTATGAATATGGTGAGAATAGAAACAGAGGTAGGCTACGCCTAAAAGGCAGAGAAATTTGCATTTTATGTATTTTTTTATAAAAAAAAAATTGTCTCTAATATAGTTGAAAATCGCTCCGTCTGCTGCTCAGCCCGTGCGTCCTTGGTCACTTCCCGGAGAAACCTCAGTAGCGCTCCCTCTCCTCTTCGCCTCTTGGCTGCCGGGGGACCCGAGGAAGCCGCGGAGGTCACACATGGGAGCGGGCAGCAGCATCTGATGGCCCCGGTTGCTCATCAGGGGGACTGGGATCGGGGCTGGATGGGGACTGGGATCGGGGCTGGATGGGGACTGGGATCGGGGCTGGATGGGGAGGGCACAGCAGCTGACTTCGGCTGCTGGTCCTCCACACACGAGTCCATTAAAGCGGGAGGGAGCGCCGATGGCCTCCCGCCGGTAGTCTCATGCATGAGGGAGAACCAGGGCCAGGCCGCAGCCGTTTGCTCCCCATCCTCAGACCCAGTGCCCGACGCTGGTGACTTGAGGTCCTATTAGAAAGAGACGTGCATGGTAAAAGAGTCGCATGTGTGCATTTATAGGCTATTTCTATGTCCTAATGAACGGATTTCATTCAGGCTTATTAGGTCATGGAATGTCATTCATATTAATGATAAATCCTATAAAATAACTCCATATAACATTCACGTTACTTGCCCCCCACTCACCCTCTCTATGCGCTGGAGGATCAGCTGGCGCGTCTCCTCTGTCCCTATAATCACATTCAAGCCATGCCTATTTGGGAAAAGTTTGACATCCTACAAGTACAACAGATCTGTCAGTATATGAACATTTCACGTATAACCCTTCATTAACAAATGTTCGGCTAACATTTAAAACCTATGCTATTTCTGTTTGAAAAATATATAACAAGTTGGGGCTACTTACACCTGTGGATTTTTTTTCTGCCAATGTCCGCACATTTTCTGATGGTGTGGAGGCGGGCTTGTATCTGCACGTGCCAATGGTTGATTGACTTCACTCATTATTTCCGCATCGAGGATGCACCTGAGTATCCTCTGACCACGCCTTATTAGAGGACGGAGGCGAGGAGACTTGAAGGATCCTTCATGCGTCTTTTAACCAATTGGAACATCCTTAATGATGGCAGCTCATTTTTGGATGCCAGGTCAGGGAGGAGACGAGGTCACGAGGACGGAGGAGGAGACACAAGACAATGCACCCGAGGAGACATGAAGGATCCTTCATGCGTCTTTTAACCAATTGGAACATCCTTAATGATGGCGGCTCATTTTTGGATGCTGAGTCAGCGAGGAGACGAGGCCGCGAGGACGGAGGAGAGGATGCATTTTGACCAAATGGAATGCACCCCCTGTTGTGACCATAGCACAATACCTCGTTAGCCTGTTAATCAAGGCACTGCCAGGCTATTTAAACACTTGAAAGGCCGAGCCATCAGTGGGCGGCTGTTTTGAATTCAGATGTGAAATCTCTCAGCTTTCAAAACATCCTTCCATGACATTTCTTTGACTCACTTTTTGTGCAAAACAGTCTTGTTAGATTTTTCAAAAATATAAGAAACTAGTAGTTACATTTTCATTTACCCCCTTCAATTAGTGGCTTGTTAGCCTTTTCTTAGATGCTCAAGATTGGTGTTTTTAGTGTTGTTCAAAGTTTTAATAACAGTGTTTGGGCCAGCTGGAGGAGGAAGAAAGATGCAATTACTGTTTTTTGTCAAACTCTCCTGCATACAAGTGATTTAGCAGACCTTTCTTTCGAATGCTGATGAGAGGTAAATGTTTTGATAATATTGATATGATATATATATATATCTATATACTGTATATATATATATTTTTTTTTTCAATCCAATACCCAAATTGAGTTTGTCCCTCACCCAGCCAGTGACCCTGTTTTGTTTCTGAGCCTTAGTTTGAAGAGATGTTTCTCTTTAGTACCACACTATCATCTTTTCAAACACTTCCTTTAGTTTGACTGCAGGCTCTGATGCTAGCTGTCCCTAAAGTGAGCATTCACTGCTGGTGTTCTGACCTTTTTTCCACTCTCTTTATCCATAATTAAAAACAGGCAAGATTACTCCTTGAACCTTCTGACCTGCAGTATAGAGAATAACACAGAAGTTTTGTGTCTGTATGACAGAGACAATAGTAGCTGTGACCTGCAATATGCTTCGCCTTGCTTGTGGTTTTGATAATTAACACGATTCATCAAAATCCTAATAATGTTGTACAGACAGATTTCTAGGTAATTTCTGAACTACAGTTGCAGACATTCACACAAAGGGCCCTATCTTACACCCGGCACAAAGCGCAGCGCAAGTGTCATTGCTAGTTTCCGACCGACGCAGTTGTCATTTTCACACCCAGCGCCCACGTTGTTTAAATAGCAAATGTACTTGCGCCCATCTTTGCACCCATGGGCGTGTTGGTCTTAAAATGAGGTGTGGGCAGGCGCATTGTTGGTGCATTGCTATCATGAGGCAGCGGAAAGCGATTGCGCCATTGACCAAAAACCTGGTCTAAAGTCTGGCACAGTATTTTCCTGCTATTTAAAGGGCACATTATTCAGATAGTAAGATCTCTCTCTCTCTCTCTCTCTCTCTCTACAATACACACGCAACGTTACCATGCAAAATAGAAAAACAGGATCATCTACTATGGAAATTTGCACTTTACTTTGTTTCTGACATGTATTTTGTTGCCAAATTGCCATATGCTTTCACCATTACGCAATGCCAGATGCCAAAAACTAGTGTCCCTCTCACCATTACGCAATGCCAAATGCGCAACGTACATGTCCCGTTAACCATCATCACACATTGCCAATTGCTAAATACGCAACCTACAACCAAGAAAAACAACACAGTAAATATGTAAAAAGCACAGCCCAGCAAAAAGTCATGAAAATAAACTGCAAAGGCATCTTACCTTCACTGGACGCACACACATCACCATCGCGCACGAGCAGATCCGTTTCCTCAGCAGAAAACCGTTTGTTTCTTCAACTTGCCAAATCCGCCATTTAAATAGCAATGCGCCAAGGTGCAAGCGCACCTGGCTCTTGAAAGGAATGGGAGATGACACTCTGATTGGTTGAGTTCATGTTACGCCCAAAACACACCTATGATTAATTGAGGGACTTAGTACAACCCCTTTGCGCCTTACTTTGCGCCTCCATTGTGTGTCGTTTAACTAGCAATTTGGATTTGGACATGCCCTAAATGCACTTGCGCCATGCGCTTTAGACCATGCGCCATGGATCGTTTAAATAGGGCCCAAAGACAGTCAAATGCAGATACACCAGAACCCAACTGTGTTTTGTTGTGTGTGTGTAGTGTTGGCCGGCGGTCATTACACAGATTAAAGTTGCCTCACACAAAGCCTCTTCATCACAGTTCTAGACAAATTTATTGGTTAATTAAATTAAATTAAACTTTTATGAAACCAAGTGATGAGAGTTCTAGTTGCTTTAGTAATTATACTTTATCATTTAGCTCTCTATTAACAAATTGTCAATTTATAAATTTGTTGACGTCTATGGCACCAAAACATTTCGCAGCAGCTTTATTAAGTGGCAATCGTTCTGGTTCTGATTTAGCCTTCATTTCATCTGACAAACAAATACATTTTTAATGCAGAATACAAATACAAAAATAAAAAGAGCTATACAAGACAGATGGATTGTTTTTTGAAGTTTTTGAGTTGAGCGAGAGAGAAAACAACAAAGACAAAGTTGCAATGATACAGAGAAGTGTGTGTGTGTGTGTGTGTGTGTGTGTGTGTGTAATCCAGACAATCTGATTCACGACACTGATAGCTCTTTAAAAAATCTAAGAAAGACAGACATTGATTGATTGTTGAAAAAACTACGATTAAGTTAGATAAATTGAGAGAAAGAGAAAACTTCAAAGACAAAGATGCAGAGAGACCGAAGTGTGTGTGTGTGGGTGTGGGTGTGGGTGTACAAACCAGACAGCAAACTGATGCTCCCGATAGATTGACCATATCCCTAACTGCAGTGCTGAACCTGGTGAGAAAACCTAATTAAACAAGGCTATCATTTACAACAAGACAAGAAATACAGACTCTAATTAGGCTGCTTGGTGTCAGTTGGGCAAGTTTCCTCAAGGCTCTAGAGATACATGGGGGGATGTCACATGGGGGATGTCAAGTCTCTTCTTTAGATTTGGTCCACTGATGATAAAAAAAATGTGCGGTTTGTATGGGAATCTACAAGCAGGTGTGAAGAGTTTGTACCCCACTGGCTTGTAGTGTGTCTATGTGGCATATCTCCAGCATGTGCCACATAGGTATCACCAATCACATGCTCCTCAGTGTTCCTGTCTTCAAGTTAATTACTGTAAAACTTCCAGTAATCATCAAGGTCTTTCTTTACTTTAACAAAACAGAGCACCGGGCCTTTATTATAGAAAGGCCATTATTTATTTTGGCAGATCCACGGCACCCGGTATGCCGAAAAGTGATTTTTACCACTTTTCTGTAAAGAACTGTGCTGCTCAAATTTAAACAGTTGCCTTTTTGTGCCTCAAGCAGCTGCTACTAATAGGCAAGGCAAGGCAAGGCAAGGCAGCTTTATTTGTATAGCACATTTCATACACTGGGGCAATTCAAAGTGCTTTACAGGGTGATAAAAATACAGTAAAGGTAAAAAGTGCAAAAATACAGACAAGAGATACAAAAGATAAAAGACTTAAAAAGTAAACTAGTGCAGTTCAAATCAAATGAGATAGAAAGATGAAAGAACACAACAAATACAACAAATACTTCCACTTTTAGATGCACATTGTGAGTGAACCCATATGTTTTTCTGTAATTTTCTTTTCCCCTGTCCTTCCTGATTCTACTCTTGATCTGATATTTACGTCAGATCTCACTGCCTAAGGCAGACGAGAATCACAGATTCTCCTCTTGGTCAAAAACCTCACCATCCAGAGATGGATGAGAATCATACAGGGTAAAGCTCTGTCCCCCCCACATATAGTGTTCACTCATGAGCAAGTAAGCATTACCTGGACAAGACGAATGAAAATTCGTACTTGCCCGTGTCAGCTCTGTTGGGATCCTGAACAGAAAGAGTTAAAATTAAGGTTATTTAAAAGCTGAGCTAATACTACTACTGCTGCTGCTACTATTACTACCATTACTACTACTATTACTACTAAATGGAGTAACGCTGTAAAGCGATCCAAGCGGTAGAGTTTATAGAGTTTGTTATGTTTGCATAATGAATTTCAAGGCTTTCATGCCAGTACCTGTATCCATGGCAGCAAGATCAATTTGTCAGCATGTTCCACTACATGCAACGTCTCTTGTTGGTAATACATTTTGTCAATTTTAGTAATTGTAATTATGTTAGGCTCTAAATGTGTGAATTTAGGCTCCTTTCTGATAATTCCACCATATATATATTGTTTTTTTATCCAGGCTTTTATTGCGGACCGGCCTTTATTTACATGTACACACAACACTCCCCTAATCCCCCCTGTTGTTAGAGCCACTATCTGAGACCTGATCTTTACTGGAAGTTATACAGTAAACACATCCATCTCCAATCTTAAATACATTTTAACTGTTTAATGTCTGTCTGTTTCTGTTGTTTTGATAGGCTCGTGTGTCCAGGTCATAGGATCTTTGGCGTAACCGCTGCATGTTTCCATTGTGTTCCAGCTGATGCACCGATCCATCCTAACTGCTTCTCATTGTGTTTCTAGTTGATAGGCGGGTTCATCCTGGCCATAGGGATCTATGCTGAGGTGGAGAGACAACGCTACAAGACGCTGCCTGGAGTGTTTTTGGCCCCAGCTGTTATCCTGATCCTCCTGGGAATCGTCATGTTCATCGTTTCATTCATAGGAGTCTTGGCTTCACTGAGGGATAATCTCACTCTACTGAAAGTGGTGAGATTTGATTCTATTCTATCGTATTCCAAAATATTCTGCTGTGCTCTATTCTGTTACATTTTACTCTATTGTATTTTCTTGTGCACAACGGAAGTCAATACATCACCCACATATTTCTAAACCCTGTTTGGCGACACTGTGTCACCCCTGACAACAAGCATGGCATTCTATTATGCCAGCTATCAAATTAGGAAAATCTAATTTCCCACATTTCCTTTTGTTTGTGAGGAAAAGCGGTAGCAGCGAAACCATAATTTATGCTGCTGTGATCATAGTAAGAGAGCTAACCAAATTACGTTTTCTAAAAATAAATTGAAAGTGCCGACAACAAAGTGGCTGCTAGAATGTAGAGTGACGTGTCTACAATTTTTGTTTGTGTTTCATAGTAACATACGTTTCCATTGTGCTTATTTTCTTATTTACAAAGCAGCGTAGGATTTGAACAATGTTGTACTGTGTACGTTTTGTTTTCTGTTTTGTACTAACCTCCAGACACAGTGATTTAGCTTTGATGTAGCCTGATGAACAGTGCTACTGTCTTTGGTGAAGCAACACTTAGTAATAACAACCAATACTTACAAAATATACTGAAATGGACTGCTGAACTTACCTAGTCTCCCACACAGAGACACACGTCCACACATGCTCTAAAAAGCAAGGTGTGATTGTTTGTGTGTGTGTATGTGTGTGTGCATATAGATGAAAAAATGACTCTTCTCTTTAGAGGATGAGAAATTGAAAGTTGAATTGTGAATGTGTTACTGAATTAAATAGATACTGAATAATTCATAATGATGGTGATTATGAAGATGGTGTGTGGTAAATGACACTGGTTTGAGCACGTGGCTGAAAGGTTTCACTTGCATGGCATTTATGCATTGTGACCATATTACAGCAGTACAGGATGTGCCTTTTGTTGGTGCCTTTATGAGTGCGTAATCGCTGAGTTTGATTCATTAAATCCTGTTCGTCTCTGTTTTCTGATTGGTCCATAGTTCATGTACACTCTGACCGTGTGTCTGATCCTGGAGCTGCTGGGAGGAATCATAGCGCTCGTTTTCCGTAACCAGGTAAGCCGCCCGAAGTACCAATCAAATGTCTGAGACTTAGAAAAGCTCCCACCTCAGCCAGGTGGGCTGTTGTGGCATATAGTGGGGGAATAAAATCAGAAACCCAAGCCTTATTGAACAGTAATCTGATATTGACCTACTGCAAATCATGAAGAGCGATCCAAACTGCATTAATCAAAAAAAATAAACAGCTGAGTAATATTGATTAATTTCCTACCTCAGTTCTCATGAATGCTGACCTTTTTCACTTAAACAAGGACCAAATATTTGTTACTTTTAATATCCGAGTCCGTCAATTAAATATATTTTAATCTAGGAGCGCCTAAATGTGGCATTAGTTAAACAGGAATACCCTCCCACTTTGTAATTAACATTCAGTCAGTCAAGTTGACATTGGCATTATAAGTGGATGAACGATGAATAACCGCATCATTACAAGTGATTATATGCTGTAGAAAATCATTTGACCCACGTGACCAATGATTCATTGGGACAAGGTAAACCATTATGACTCACATTTAACAAAAGTGATTAAAAACATCCACCAAATGGCATATTTTATATAAATACTGTAAATGTTCATACATGAATTCAGTTTTATCACATCTCTTATTGAATTAAGACTTTGCTGGCAGCACATTGGAATGTTATTTGCTCATATTTCCAGTCACAGGGAGAGTAGAATGTATTCAAAGTTAATCTATTCAAAGAGAAGAGTGGATTTACATTTGTATGATATCAGTATGCTGATGGAGTGTGCTGCTTCCTTTGCCTGTCTCTGCTTCTGTCTGTCTCTATGTATCTGTTGTTCTCTCTTTGTTTCTTTCTACTTCTCTCTCTCTCTCTTTCTGCCTTTCTCTCTTTGTCTTGCTTTCTCTCTCTCTCTTTATTTTTTCCCATTCTTCCTCTCTGCAATAAAAGCCAATAGTGTTCCTACTAATGCAGCTTCATCTGTTCTATTTATGTAGACATGACTCAGTAAGCAGGAGCCTCATTAGATCTCACAGCCTCCTCCAGAACAGGTTCAATCATAAGCGAGAATTTGTGAAAAAAAAAATTGGTGAGGATGGATGGATGGATGGCTGTCATTTCCAACTCAGTAAAGACCCAAACGCACTGGATGTAATAGCTGATGTGGGTGATTTGCTGCCTCAGTGGCGTGCTGCAGGTGGGTGATTTGAAATGTCAGCACCACAGTAGGTAACTGTCATATTTTCTTAAGAATGAGATGAAAGATGTTTTGTGGCCTGGGCTACAATTACCTTCTTATAATTGTAGACCAGCTACAACACCACCTAGTGTATAGACTGTTCATGTTTTGTATGCTTGCTAAATTACCCATTTAGCTTGTCGTCATTGCATTACATTTTTAAGTCTGTTTGCCTTGTCAGTCAGTCAACGGTCACTGCAGCACTGGAAGTTTCATCAAAAACAGTTTTAGTGCTCTCTTGAGGCTTCAAAATCAAGCAAGGTTCGGAGCAGATGCATCAAGGTGGTTTGCTGCACTATTTGACACTTAGTGAGTGATGGACTGTTGAAAATAACTGGTATGTTTGCAAACATACATGCCTGACACTGCCAGTGTGTTTCTGCTTTGAATGATTAATTTGGTCTACTTGGAGTTTCATATGGCTGCAGTTTTGATTTGATGGATAAACAAACTTGCACTGACTAATTTTGTCACAAAGCCAATGAATCTTGATACCAAAATTAATAATTTGTTACCAAAATTCTCTATATAATACAGATATCATATATAGAAATAACTTTTGTGTTTTTTGGCAGCCATTTTTCACTGCAAAAAACATGCTTGTTGCATGCTGTGTTAGTGTCCTATCCATCCCCACCTGTTCATTGCTTTGCACAGTTTGTCATGTTTTTAGTAGTTGGCTTATTAAATTATGCTGTAAACATTGAAAGTTGTTGGTTGGCACAGTGGTGAAAAACTCACTAGACCTATAGTGACCTCCTTTAGTGGCTGCAGTTGGCAACTGCATTCTTCAACCCGTGGTCAGTTCCAGTTGACCAGATTACACCAATCCATCCCAGACCAATGTCACTAATAGGTGTTCTGTGATGCACGGTGGTCTGTCTTTTCTTGGTTATCATCCAGCAGCAACGACAACAGCTTGTCATGTCTGTGGAGAATTCAGGGTAAACCAAACCAAAATAGAGACTTTATAGGAGTAGAATTAGTAATTTGTTTCATACCGTAATCCTCTTAAACACAGTGCATACATCATAATAAGGCATGTGATGATAGCTGTGGATGTGTGGACAGACTAGGAGAGCAATAATACTCATCATCAGGGTTGCTGCTGAACGTTTTTCTGCATTTTGCCTGTTGTATCTGGAAAAGCATTTGTTTGGCTACAGTTAAAGTCTTTCCTTTTTTATTCTAGCACCTTGGTCGAACTGTGAGTTTGCGACCGAGTCTGCATTCGTTACATAATCAATACTGTTGAGCAGGTGGTCTGACTGGGTTATCACAGCGTGCTGAGTTACAACACACTGCCTTATCAGTCGTCTGGCTTATAGGGAAGTGATAGTGTCAGTAAGAACGCATTAAGAATCCTGAATACTTAAATTAAAACATTTCTTAAAACAAACTTTTAACATCACATGTAGCTTCAGGGATACAGGAAATACAAGCAGGAAAAGATTGGTGACCTTCTACTTCGTTTATACTTGCAGGAAAACAAATTTTAGCTTAATAACTAAAGTGCTAAAGTAAATGAAGTATAGACATCTCCTTTTACAGTGCTTGGTGGTGATTTGGCCAATACAATAAAGACATTTCTAAATGTTTCTGATGTCAGAAAACTTTGCCCCTTGGTTATAAGATAATTTATAATGATGTGCATTCAAGATCAGAATTACAGATTAATGAGGACATTAGTTGGACTCTGTCTCATGATGTTTATTGCATGGAATTCGCTTGCTTTCTCTATCTATCCTGACACTTTGCACTCTACACTGTCTAAATAAAATGACATAAACAAATGTGAAAAATGTCTTGCTCTGTGGAAAGCACATTAGTGTAGACACAATAAGGTCCTGGTTTTATGTTTTTGTGTTTTTATATGATATTATGGAAGACTCTTGTATATGTATTGAACATTAGAGAACATTTGTAAAAACATAGGTGACAACGGCATGAGGCATTGAAATGGCTTATGTTACTGTTGGCAGATAAAAACCTCCAAAAAGTATCTCCAAAAAGTCAGCTTTTCATGAATTTAAAAAAGAAATGATCATGATTACCAATTGATTATGATTACCAATTGATTGTGATGCATTTTTACAATTACAGAATGGATTTCAAATGGGTTTCATTTCATTAACCTTACTCAACACCAGTGTTGGGCAAGTTACTGAAAATTAGTATTTAGTTACAGTTACTAGTTACTTCTCTCAAAAAGTAATTGAATTACTTTACCAATTACTGCATAATAAAAGTAATTAGTTACTAGGGAAAGTAACTTTTGCGTTACTTTTAAATGTCTGCTTCAATTCTCTTATTACACATAGCATTATTTTAGTGTTGCTGTGGCACAGTGTGGGACAAGACAACTATCAAATTTTATCTATCATTGTACCCATTATCACTATCATAAAAAGTAAGTAGTGGAACAATAAAACACAATAGATATGTTTTGATAGGCGTATTTATTGTAGCCTCGACAGGCCTTCAAATCAAGCATTAGTACACTGTGTGAGCTAAGTTACCAGACCAGTAGCAGTGTTGCCAACTCTTTTCCAAGGAAAGTAGCTATTGGCTGCTCAGAAAGTCGCTAGAAGTCGTCAGATGATGTCATACGATAATTTGCATATCAATATATAATTCTGCACTTGTTATGCACGCTGCAGCGTAGCCCGTTTTAATACAAGTGCTGACTCCGCCCACCCGGGCCAGTTTCGCCGTACACCGGTAACAATTACAATTGTGGGAAGCAATGTGATCATCAGACCTCTCTGGATTAGACAAGCAAGTAGAGAAAACCGACATCAGCCATGCCAATTTATTGCCAAATGCTTTGGGATTCAACACATTAACATTGCTTCCCATGGTCAGAAAAAGTCGCCAGATTTGTCGCTAGTCGCTTTTGAGAAATAAAGTCTCCAGGGAGGTTGGTAGTCTTTTGATTCACTTGCGCCACATAAAGTCGGATGATCATAAACCGGATAATCCAGTAACGAGTAACGAGCCCATTTAAATTTTAGTAATTGTAATTGCGCTATTAAATTTGAAAAAGTAATTAGTTACATTACTGGTTACTGCCAAAAGTAGTGGAATTACAGTAACGCTTTGTAACGCGTTATTCCCAACACTGCTCAACACATAGAGGACCATGTAAAAGTCTGGTCCATGTAAAAGAAAAACACTAAAACTTGAGATGTGAGGTTTTCATATAACTTGCACATGACTGTGTAAGTTTCACTATTACTGCAGAGACAAACTGGTCTTGATAAAGAGATCTCTTATTCATGAATATCTTTGTCTCTCTGTGGGGAGAAGCTTCAATATCTGAGCTCAGTGTCTCTTTCCCTCTTTTTAATGCTTTTTTATCATCCCATTTACATGATAATTACATTAAAGATAAGAAAGACAATGGCCAGACAGATTTCCGTGATCTCAATTGGTGTAACCCTTTCAGTGAGACCATCATATGACATAGGAGAAGCTTCAGTGTCTACAGTGTGATATACGTTTCAGTGTGTGATCATGACAGTTTTAGTTAAAACACAATAAGGACCCAGTGTCTCATATTTTACCTCTTTATCATTTTACTGTCATCTCATTTACATGGAGATTGCATTAAATAGGCAGTGGCAGGAGAGATTACAGTGGGTTTTTAATAAGGTTTGAGGTAGACTTTTATAAAGATGGATGGGTTTTTTGTTACGGCCTCATTTCCATGAACACCGTGTTAAAGATGACTGGCATGTGAGCTTACAGTGAGTTCTTTAATATGGGTCTAATATCATCATCTTTCTGACTGTCTGTGTGTTTCAAAGGGAAACACCTCAGTATGCTAACTCAGATATCCATATGAGTCTCTACATTGTAATGTGGTTTTCAAAATGGCTGCAGGGGCATTGACCCTATAAGACTCAAAGAAATGATCTAATACGTTCAGGTGAGGAAGAGAAGAAATTAGCAGATAGGCTCAGTCTCTTCTATCTCTTTGTCTCTTATGAGAGGAGCAGTCTCAATTTATTATAATCAGTGGTAAAAAAAATCCAAAAGTCAAAATTGGATGAGACATGTTTGATATCAAAGCTGTTGTATTATATGCTGACATCTTGTTGTCTCAGAAAGCTACTGAAGACATTGTCTTTAGAGACACATTCATCACCAGTGACCTTTGTATCTCAAAAAAAGTCAAAATTCAGGAAAAAAAAATGTTTTACCACTAACGCTCAGTCATAGAGGGATGGGCTAGTTAGCAGATGCAGCTTTTCCTACTTTTTTTTTGCTAGTGGGCCATTCTAGCTGTGGGCAAGACACCACATGTGGACAGGAATATTCTGTTAATTGGTTCATTAATGGCTAAAGGGATAATAAATGTGCATTTAAACAGCTTAACCCACATAAGACCTTAACAGAAGTATGGTCAGTATGAAGTATGAAGAAAAGAGACAAAGAACTGAATCAGGTGAAATGTATGTGGCTGAACCTGAGCTCTGTCTAGGTCATGTGACACACCATTGTCCAGCTTCAATTCAAAAACACACCCAAAACTTTGCTCTCCCTGTCCTTGATGAGCAGCGAAAAAGACGGATGTAACAGACATAGAGGTGGATAGAGTAAAAAGTACAGTAAATGCTTCAAAATTAATTAATTAATATGAGTAAATGAGTAGTTCCTTAAATGGAAATATTCAAATATAATACACCAAGAATGTACTTAAGAAGAGTTCCAAATTGCAAATACTCTCAGTCACTGGATAGACTGATATATTAGCCTAATGTGACCCCACTGCACCAGATTGTGACTGACAGATGTGAGCTGTCAAACTGTCCTATTTTAATATTCCAGTTCAGCGGTTCAGTCACCTTGACTGATCAGGACATTTCCTCTCCAGGCTTGCCTGACTAAAACACCTCGACTGTAAAATGATTGTATCATGGAAACAAAGAAACACACACATACACACTGTTTTGTCTTTGTCTCCCTCCCACAGACGGTGGACATATTCAATAAGAACATCCGTAAAGGCATTGCGAACTACTACGATGACTTGGACTTCAAAAACATCATGGACTTTGTTCAGAAGAAGGTAAGATTAGATCACTTCTCTATTTAGCCCTCCTTACTATCATTTCTTTCTCTTTTTTTTACAGGGGCAATCCCCATCAAATGACAGGCATTAAATGCCTTTACTGGCTTTTCGTAGAGGCTATAACTTGCTTTGGTACATAGAATAAACCCACGTTTAGTATTACAAGGCTGGGTCAGGATTTTAGGGCCAGTGATCCAAAGTTTGCTCATTTTGCACAAAAGGAATTCTGGTCCTACAGTCTCCCAACTTCCACATTGTTGTCATTGTTTCCTGTATTGTGTAGACCTGAATAATTTATGGACCTGGGAATGAACATAAGATTGTGTTATACTCTCTAGTTGTGTGTGGCCCTGCCTTCATCTGTGTTTATGTGGTTTGAGGTTGTTGATGAGTGTTAATGAGTCTAGTTTTGAAGTGACACATATTGTCTTGGCTTGTAATTAAAAGATGAAAGAAACTCCCTTGTGTGTGTGTGTGGCTTGGCTGGTAATTGCATGTGGATCTTAGGTGTGTTTGTGTGAGTGGTCGGTGTGTGTCGGTGTCAGTGCATGTACTTTGTGCATGTTGATATTTTTTGTGGGACTTCAGAGAGACCATACCTCTGTGCTTGCTTAGCGCTAAAATGAAGGGAGATTAAGTGCAGACTGCTGTGCTGCTGCAGTCTGAAACACACAGAGGGACAGAAGCTGCACTGAGCTGTTTTTCTCCTTCCTTTTAGTGTAAAGTGAAAAGGGATGGATTATATTACAGAACCAATGATTGTTTTTGTATTGTAATTCTGTGTTGATGTGTGTGGGCAACTAGTTGACTTCTACCTGGATCACCACCTTGAGATCTAACTAGTGGAAAGTTTTACTCGTCTGTGCAACCGTTAATAGGATGATGGATGCTCAGGCAGTTTGATCTCACACATTATAATGGACAAGGTTCTTAAACTTTTTCAACTCCAGACCCAAATGAAAAGATTAGTCTCTCATCCTGGAGCCATGACTTATTAAACCGTTGCAGGACCACACTGCAGAAAGCTTGTGATCAATTTTAGGTCCTGATCCATAATCCATTTAATAAACCAGGGATTAAATGCAAATTATGTCAGATCCTGTGTGTTGTTATTTTCAAGCCGTCTGATTGGCTCTCAGCCAGCTGGGTTGACCTTTCCATCCGCCGCCCCTCACTTTGTTCTAATGGAGATCTGACATTTATTTCACCACTCTGTCCAGCAATGGCTGCCTTTGTCTTCTGAACTGGGATAGACAGTAAGTGGCCCAGACAATAATATTGCACTGTTAATCAAAAAAGTATTCACAGTATTGACTACTGCAGTGTCCGCATTCCAAAAAGCTGCAAATTTTTATCAACTCCAAAGAATCAGCCCGACCCCCCATACACACCACCCAGCTGACATATTTTCAAATGCTTCAAAAGAAATGTAGAAAAAGCTGTCTCCATTTTTATCAGAATTGATATTGCAATCACAACATTCAGTATTGTAATGAGATTTTGTGTTAGTATCATGAAGCCTTAGCATACTGGAGACAACAAAGCCATTCAGTCAGTCTGACAGACACTGAGATCATTTACTCGGTGCTGGATTGTTGTTCTACACAAAAGTGATCATGCATATTTATAAATCCATTTTGGATTCATCACAGGAGGCATGGCTGGCATTTAGAGCTGACAAACACCAAAATTGCTTTGTCCATACAGCAATAAAACCTTTATGTAATTTTCTGATAGAAAATGCACAATGACAAAAGGTAATTCTTCTTGGTTAATTTCTTTCCATGCAATATTCATGTGGCCCTTTGGTCGAAGAGCAGCCTAAAGTACAACTGGAATGCATGGTTTGGTTTTCTGGTAATAACTACACAAACATCAGCAAATTTAGCCACTGTTGCTGCTAATGGAATGTGAGTCATGGGGGAAAACGATATGTTTCATAATTCATCGTCAACCACCTGACTGTCACATGAGTACAAAACAGGAACTGATATATAACCAGAGATATAATGGAGAAAAAAAGTGCAGAAATGGAGAAATATGTTTGATATACAACAATAAAAGTACAGCAAAAAACACCAAACTTTGATGAACTTGCTTCTAATTGTGTTTAAGTGATTTGAATTAGAGACATATAAACACAATTAAAAGCAAGTTCATCAAAGTTTGGTGTTAAAGTGATTTGAATTAGAGAGGTCTGGGTTGAGGAAAGCACAAAGTGCTGTATTGCCCTTTCAGAAAACCAGATCACTCAATCCACCTGTCTGCTGTTGACACCAAGCTTAATCTAATAGGCCAGGAGAAGCCCTAATCGATTGGTTTGGTCCATAGAGGGTGTCCATCCATCAGATAGGAAGCTATCTTAACAAAGCTGTCGGCAGGAACAGTCGATGATATACTTTGAGCCACAGATAGTTTGTTCAGGTCGCACTCTGCCCTGTCGCTGCTCCCTTCTCTCGAACCAACAAGTCTTAGCTGAAATTATCTAACAGTGTGTGTAGTATTTCCCTTATTCATTTTATAGCAGAAGAGGATGGGGATAGTTTTGGTTTTATTTCCACTTCTGCCCTTGTTTTGATCACATCTTTTGTACAAAAGGCCTGCCCTTTTTCTCCTGAGTGTCTTTTTCAGACTGGGGGCATTACTAACACTGATCACCTGAGGAGTTATCAGCTAAAATGGGCCATGTAACCAGTCTGATGGGCATTTATACCACAGTATTTCGACTATACTGTATATGCTTATATGTAGCCACACATGCCTAATCTCTCCTCAAGAGCTTCTCAAGAGCTTACATTGGTCATCATGATTTGATGTGGAAAGAATGGATTATTAATTAAAATGAAAAGATATAGAATTTCAGGTATGATGTTCAGTTGTGTTAAGGACTTTCTTTATGGACGCTGTCTGTCACGCTGGTGGATAATGGAACCCCACAAGGAAGTGTAATTATACCTTCGTTGTTTTCAATCATGATTGATCATGTGTATTCTAAAGTTGGACAGGATGTAGGTAGATCTTTGTTTGCTGATGATGGAGCGCTGTACAAAAACGGCAGGGATGTGAACTATATTGTAAAGCAAAGAGTTGGAGTGGTCTATGGAGTAGGGATTTAAATTTTCAGTTGAGAAAACAAAGACAAATTGGGAAATAATTCAATATTTCTAGTCTGTTTATATGATCCTTTCGATTTTTAGGGGTCTGGTTTGATGTTCGGCTCACTTGGAATTTACACAGAAAGTTATGAACAAATGTAGGAACGTTTTAAATGTTATGAGGTGATTGGCAGGGAAGGAGTGGGGAGCGGATAGATCTGCTGAAAGCTATATATATTGATTTGATGAGATCAGTTCTGGATTATGAGTGTGTGGCTTATGGGTCAGCCTCAAAAACTTTGTTGGGAAAGTTGGATTTAATTCAAGCACAACTTGAAGCACCAAGGATTTGTTGCGGGGCTTTTAAATCTACTCCAGCTTTACAAGTAGAAATGGAAGAAATGCCATTGGAGCTTAGACAATTATTGACAACATATTGAGTTCATTTACAAGGACATAAAAGTAATCATCGTACTAAAATATTACTGAACCGTGCTGGGAACATGAAAGAAGGTCAGTCAGGAGCTTTGGGTGGATTGTTAAAAAGAAGGCGTTTGAGTTTTGATTACTGGACAGGAGGTTCTCTCCTACTGTATATCTACAGTATATCTGTGGTTATTGCCACAGCCAATAGTAGATCTTAACGTACTAGACTTGGTGAGAGATGAAGTGGGGATAATTGAGTACATTAATACTTGTATCAGAAATAATTCATTTTCTACAGATATACACAGATGGTTCTAAAGATCCTAAGACGAGTAGAGCATCAGCAGCAGTGGTGATTCCAGAGTTTAATATTGAATATGCAAGAAGATTAACTAATGATGTGTCTGTATTCTCCTGTGAGCTGATGGTAGTGGTTATTGCCTTATATTGGATAGAGGAGACTGAGAAAGGTGATTATATGTTCAGATTCTTTCACAGCTTTAATGAGTTTAAAGTTCTTCAACTCTAGAAGTTGAGAAGATTTGTTATTAGAAATTTTACAGTCACTATTCAGAATAGATTAGATGGGTCTGCACATTAAATTTATATGGATACCAGCTCCTATAGCAATTGATGGGAATTAAAGGGCAGATGAATTAGCAAAACAGGCTATTAGGAGAGATAACGTTTAGTTTGACATTAAGATAAGCAAGACAGAAGCCAGAGGGGTAATTATGGAACAAATTAAAAAGATATGGCAAAATAAATGGAATGGAGAACGTAAGGGACATCACTTATTCCAAATTAATCCAACAGTTGGGCATGCACAGTCTAGGGGGCTAAATAAGAAAGAGCACAGTGTCATTACAAGATCATTCTGGGCTAAATAGTACACTCCTCTTGATTAGGAAACACATTAATGGAAGATGTGATCATTCTGGTGAGGAAGAAACAGTTGATCATGTTTAAATACACTGTCAAAAATACACCCAAGAGAGAGAATCATTAATAGCTAGATTAAAGTTAAACTAGATTTCAATAGAATTCTGACTAGTTAATCAGGTCACAAGTGCCTTAGATCTTTATTTAAGATTTTTTTTCTCTCTTATATCCTTTGTTTTATTATTATTTTCAGTGCTGGAAATGGACAGATTTTACTGGGAGAAACCCTACAAAGAGATCCCAGATATCATCAAGAGAATCAATACATATGATCAATGTAATGCATGTGCCTGTGATATATAGCCTACTAGATTGCTCAACTGCTTTTTCCTCACTGTAATTCTGCAAAGGTAAAACAAATGAAAATAAGTCATATGATTTCTGCTTGTACAATATTAATGTTTAGCACAGAGAGTCTTACCCTACTTCTATAAGAGGCTTTATGAATATTGCTGTTTTTGTACTTTTTATGACATCACTGAGAATTTTACAAGTAGACGGATAAGAGAAGCTCAGCATGTTAACTTTCGTTTCTGAAAATTCACTGTTTCTCTGAATACTTTTTGTGCAGTGAATCTGTCAGTTCAATGACACATTTTCCCATTAAACATTAAATCACTACAACCTTTTGGGCTATCCACTGATGTGTTCTTGAACACCTGGGACCCACACAGAGTGTTGGCTACCTCATTAGGCGAGAGAGAGAGAGAGAGAGAGAGAGAGAGGGGATTAACTTGCATTACATCCCAGGTTGTGTGTGTTTTGGTTGCTGCGTCCCTCTCATCGCCAGGCTGAGGGACGACACCACCGCATAGCTGGCCAGCAGAGAAGTTGGGTAACGTTGCCTTGGAAATTAGTCAAATGTATGGTGCTCTCTCATTGGTTTCTTGAATTTGGGTTATATTCAGAGAGCAAAACATTGAACTCTGATGTTCTATCAACCACAATAATTTTAATACCAAACACAGATACTTGGGTGTAGGGCTGGGCGATAATTCAATATTATCGTTTATCGTCTTTCAGTGGAATCATATCGTGATGATATGAAGATATTTTGATATCGTGACACACATTTCTGCCGTCTAAATTGATGATCACAACCAAATTTTACTTGAAAACTCTCATAAAATGAGGTATGGTAGGAATATTATTTGAATATTTCTGTTTTGTTTGACATCACACCTAACATTACCATTTGGTTCAATGAGATGAACATTAATTTGATTATTTAACGTGATTTTGCATACATGAACCATATCGTGATATATATTGATATCGAGAAAAATACTTATGATTATCATGATATTGATTTCAACCATATCGCTCAGCCCTACTTGGGTGTCTCTGAGATTGTTAAACTGTTGTGCACGGTTGATATAAAATGATTGCAACAGTTGTGAAGGCATAAACAATTATTATTTAATATTTTGTAAATGTCAAAATGCTCCCATTCTCATTTCTGTGATAATAAACTATTAGGCTCAGACCAGTTGCTGGATGGGTGCCATACAATAATGATTGGGGAAGGAGCGGTTCCTGGTGGACACAGCCTCACAGCCCAGTGGGCAGCTAGCCAATTAGGCAGTTCACCCAGTCAGTCATACAGTCAGCCAGTCTGCTAGTGAACAGCCAGCCATCAGTCAGTCAGGCCGTCAGCTACAAAATCAGTCACTCAGTGTGTCAGCAAGTATCTCAGTCTGAGCAACATGGCCGAGTCTGATGGCTTTCTCCTGGTAATGGACCTCTAAAGAACGGGGGGCAGAAGGAAAACAAACATCTGAAAAGGAAGGGGAGGAAAATGATGGTGAGGGGTGAAGCTGAAAGATCAGCAGAGCTACACTTTCTGTTATGGGATATGATGGAAAAAGATGGATGAAAAAGAGATAAAATGGGGAGGAGGAGAAAGCAAAGAAAGAGTGACATGAATTGATTTGTATTTTATTTTACTATTGAACAAAGGGGTGTATAATGTCATCACTCAAGTGTGAAAACGGTTACTAACCAGCAACTCTCTGAGAGCCATTTACGGACAAAATGTACAGATATATACATATATATATATATATATATATATATATATATGTATATGTGTGTGTATATAGTATAAAAAAAAAGAAATCCTCCTACTCAGCACAGTGACTATTAGCAGGAGCAGACAGCCTAGTTAGGTGCTGCCATATCATTACCTGGCTGTCTAATAACCATAATTATGACCAACACACATCAAATTGGTGCCTAGAACTTGCTGCTTCCAGCTGGAAAAAAAACACAAATTAATGTTTGTGCAATGTGAGGATTTTCTAGTGGGCTGCTATGTTTTAAACATTTTAGCTGAAATGGGTTTGAAAATAGCATTTAGCTTTAGCCTGGACTCAACTGAAGTTGGAACTGCCAGTAAAACTTTATGACTAGTTTCATTACCATGAAAAACAGATAACCACACAGTGGATCTAACCAGGGCCGGATTAACCAACCACAGGGCTCCTGGGCACACATGTCCTATTGGGCCCCCCACCTCTCGGTACGCACCCACACACTTTAAATTAACATACTAGCCTGTTCACAAACAATACAAATGTAAAGGTTCAAAGTAATCTGAAACTCAGATTTAGGTATTACAAACTGCCATTCCTTCTATCTAGAGCTCTCTCATTCAATTTGAGAGTGATAACATTTGTCTAACCCCAAGACAAGCTTTAGTTCCTAGTTTTAGGTGGTGGGGCTTCCCTTTGTTTACATTTGGATTGCAGGTTGTGGCTTTAAGGAGGCAAGGTGATAGGTGGCGGGAATGAAGGACAAAAAAAACAAACAGTTAAATGTTGAAATTTATTGAAAATGTTTGACTGTCTGTACCTAGACCCCCCTGCCCCATCTGTATATAATTAGTGCTCTGCATCTTAGCTGGATGATATTCACTAAATGCACTGCTCATTAACATACAAGCAAGAGGTGGCAGTTTAATAACTGTGATTGGGGCCTCCGCATCAAAGGAAATGTCATTAGAGGCTGTGACTTGGGCCCCCATAATCATAAACTGTGGCCTACGGGCCTATATCTGTCAGGGTCCCACCTGACTGCACATTTCAATTGAAATTCGTGAAATGTTGTAAAATGCATTGAACATGGACACGGTACTTAGAATATTTTAGGGCCCCTGGTGGTCTGGGGCATGTGCCCTGCATGCCCCGTCAGTGATACAGGCATGGATCTAACCTTTGTGGTTAATTTAGTAATGTTTCATCTGCCATGTTGCTGAATGAGAGGGCATCAAGCAAATATTTCTTTCACTGTTTTTGAGTGTCCTACCACTTACACCAAGCACCTGGTCTACCTTCTGATCGTGTATCCACTACATCCTTGTTACTGAGAAGCATCATCACTCATATGGTAACCTGTCAGGAATGTCTTGCTCTGGGGAAATCCTTCTGTTCAGCTGAATTTAATCGAAAAAGCGCTTAGGAACTGAAAGTTAGGCGTATTTTGCTGTTCTCTGAACATGTTCTGAACATTCTATCTTTCTCTCCCATGTTCTGTCTGAACATAAAGCAATGTTCATTCACATGGCAACATTATCAAAATTCTGTGGAGGCCATGTTAGGTGTGCCAAAGGAAATTACATACAGATACACCAGGAAGTGTCCTTTCTACCCATTCAAGTTCTGTGCCTGGAGATCCCCAGAACCTATTTGGAGAATGGCTGCTGTTGACCTGACAGAGTTACACAGGAAGAGCTAGAACTCAAATTAATTATATGAATTAACTGATATGAAATTGGACTCGTGAAATTACCAAATATGTACAACAAATTTATGGCAGGAGGTGTCAAACCTTTACTCGGGGGACCTGCTTTTTCAAAATTTCTCACACTTTAAAAGATATTTTGCAGTATTCTCTATTAGCTGGAACTGTTTTACTCTGTGTAATTTAATGGCAAGGAGTTGTGCTGTTTTTGGAGTCAGAGCCAACAGCTCTAGACATTAATCACATCATAATTATTTAGCCTTCCTGTGACCCACGTTTTGGGTCCTGACCCACTGCTTGAAAAATCCTGCTGTGTGGAACCATGCCAATGAGACGGGGGATAACACCCTGGCACACTGGCATTATGTTGGCATACTGATCACGCTGCCTGGCAAAGAGCAGTCTCATATTTATTAATTTATTCATTCTCTCGTTATCTCTTGTTGTCTCACTCTCTCTTCCTCTCTCTCTTGGTATCTGACCCTCTCTTTGTGTGTCTCTCTCTCCTCTTTCTCTCTCTCTCCCTCTCCTATTCAATTCAATTCAGATATGCTTTATTGGCATGACTGTTAGGATGTTCATATAGACTCTTTCTCTATATAGTCATATTGCCTCTCTCTTTCTTTCTTTCTTCCTTTCTCTCTCTCTCTCTCTCTCTCTCTCTCACGCTCTCTCTCTCTCTGTCTTCCTTCCTCACTTTCACCCTCCCTCCCTTTTCCTCCCGTTACAATAGCTGTCTCAGTGAATGAGTACAATGCACAGCTAATATTATGGCTCTCGGGTTCTTATTTCAGTGTTTACTGTATTGTCTACCCGCGAAGGCAGTCGACAGTCACCATTGGAAAAATAGAAATTAAACGCTGAGTTTCTTAAACTCTGGATTGTGATTCAAAATGAGTCCTGCCTTTTGTGGGTCCCACATTGTAAGAGTAGTAATAGTTTAGCATTATGTTTTATGAAGCTAAATTTAAATTGGCTGAAAATGTCCCTGAGGTTGTTTTGTCACAATCCTGCCTATGAATCAGCACTTACTAAAGTAAGGCTTGAGTTTTTATAGGGTTTCCATCTGTCCAGAGTACTATTATAGAGTACTGTATATAATTAATGGACATGAACATGCTTAACCATGCTTATAGCTTCCATAACAGCCTGGGTTGTGCACCAATTTTACTAGCAACGGCGTGGGGAGAAAACAGGAGAAACGGAGCAGCCAGCTTCTGGAAATTATGTAGATACTCAGTTATTCACTAAGATTATGTTGCTAGGGCAGTTTATGCATGTTTTTGCACCTCAGTTGCTTGAGCTAAGAGTGCAAAGTTTTATGTTATTCACTAAGAAATGTATGCAAACCAAGAGCTGGTGCAAACAAAAGAGCACTGAGCAAGCAAATAACCCCCTTCATCACCAATAATCACAAATTGTGTGCTTCAGCTTTGTGTGTCAGCTCAAGGCTGGCACCATTGCTCCCTAAATCGCCCTTTATAATTGGAGCGGTTTCTGGTCTGATCTGATATTCTTGGACGGAGTACCCCCTCCCTTTCTTGCCTGACTTGCTGGTGATGACGTCCGTGTCTTCGAGCAATGACAGCAGCCATTCTGAATGGCCAAATCTCTTTGCACATAAGCCTTTACTAAGATGTTATACTTTATGGGCTACAATAATTTGGATTAGTTGATTTTGCAAAGCGATTTGCATGGCCTCAGCCATAAATAACTGTTATCTGTGCAAAATAATTTGGTTTACATATAATTTAGATATGCATTACCATGATAGGCGCACAGAAGCTTGAGCTTTTTGGTCAGCACTGTCAGGTATGCTTTCAACTCATTGCGAATGGTTAATGCATGGTCATTTTTGTGCTAAAGCACACGCTCTTCCCTGCAAACCTTAAGTGAATCTGGGCCTCGGTTTTCCAACGTGTTTTGCGCTAAATGAGCGCTAGACCCACCTATAGACCTATGGCATTATGTCAAGGTGCGGCCAATTCAAAAACAGGGCACAGCCAACTGAGGCAGGAAAAACATTGTTTGTTTAGTACAGTAAGCTAGTAACTTGACTGGAGTAGCCTAGCAAAAGTTAGCAAGGAGACATGGAAACAGTAAATAAAAAGAAAAAAAATGTATGCTTGTCCCTTGCATGCCCAAGTGATTGTCTTATGCACATACAAACATACCAAACTGGATACAATTAATTAAACATGCATGGCCCATAGACCAGATGACACATAACAGCTTTTTGTTGCTAATGTTTATGTTGTGTATCATTTTTATCAAGTTAGCATAGTTTAGCCAGTTGAAGGGACTTATTAGTTGTTAGTTCTCTCAGCTGGTGCCTGAAGTGTAGAGTTCAATGAAATGTGATTTAAAATGTTATCGTCCATTATGTTTTTGAAAAATTCTTCTCTGCAGCAATATTGCCTCAGCTTTTGGAAATAAGCAGAGCTTCACTAGCTAACTGGCTATGCTAGCCGAGAAGGGGGAAGTGTGGAGTCAGCAGAGAGTGCAGACAGTGTTCAGGAGTTGTTTGCTTCTCATTGACTGTGCTCCTTGTATGAACCTGTCACTAAGACGACCCTTCAGATGTGCAGAAGCTTTCTATGTTCATGATGTAGCAAATCCTGAAACTCAGACTTAGGAAAACAAAACTATCCAAGCAGAAATTGGTATCGGAAACACAACAATGTACACCTAAGAACCTGCTAAATTAGATGTATGTTGTTTTGTGGTGTTGTCTTCCGTTGATGAGCCTGGGTGCCAGTTAAAAACAAAATAATAATGGACAAATTGGAGGGTTGGGTTCAGATTACTTTCATTTCAAGCAATTAAGCAATTAAGGAAGTGGATTTTCTTTATCATTCAAATAATGAAAAACATTTTGTTTCAGGAGGTTGTCGTATCCAGCCTATTGAAAGATAACTATGAAAGAGTACTTTGTCATTAGAAAAGCAATTACATTTTAATTGATTGAATTGACCATAATCCTGGTTTCTTGGCAGGGTGGTCTCTGAAACAACATTTAGACCATGTGACACTGAAACTCTCAATTAAAACAATTAAAACCAATAATAATGAAGTTGTTTGAACAGCATTTAGTCAGTGTGACACTAAAACTCGCTGCTGAAACCAAAAAGCTTTTAGACAGGTTTGTAGCCTTTCTAAACTCATTTATTTTTCCTGTGAAGTAATGAATATTTGCAGCCTCTGGGCTTTTTTCAATAATGAATTGTTTGAAATAACCTAAAAGGGGACAATAAAAATCATTGGTTGGTGTCACACTATTCTGTGCATGTGGGCATTCATTTGTTATTTGGGGCCACAAGTGTATTGATGCACAAGAGTAAACTCCAATCTGTGAGGCACAGTTCTCCAACCTTCTAATGCTGAGTGGGGTGGGTAAGGTTGAAGAGCCTTTTCATTGGAGAAAAAAGGATTTGGATTTGAACATTTATTATTTTAATGCGGGTTACATGAATAATGCATCTCATGGTTCCATAGTTTGAGAAGACCTCAAACACAGCATGGATGACTGCTACTAAAGATTCCTGTTTTGTGGGTGAGCTGTTGCTTTGTTTTGTTTCACTGTTTCAACCTACTCTATCAAAAAGACTTGGAAAAACCTAAAAAGAGGAATTTTCCGCAGAAGACCAATGAAGCTATACTTACTATGGAACAAAACATGGACAGTCTCTTGAAATTGATGATTGCTGAGCTCTACATTTTATTTATTTTATTTGTCCCTGCCTTTTGATGTATTGTCTTTGTTTTGTTGTACTCAGTTCATTCACTGCAAAGGGCGTTTTAGGACGTTACCTGCAATGTAAATTTATTTTTTCACTTGTTAAATGTTAAAACTCCCACTGGAATACTTAGCCAAATGATGCCTTTGCCATGATAGCATGTTGATATATAATTTTTTCTGAGTCTCATGCACCTGTCCAGTGCTTGTTTAATTTAAGGGTATAGCCATCTGTGCCCAAGTCAAATGACCATTCAGGAATATTGCTGTGCCTTTCCATCCATTGTATCCTGGTTTGGATATTACAGGAAAGGGGCGTGGATGAGAGCAGGCAGGTCACCGCTCACCGCCCTTATCAAGAAGCCTCCTATCATCTGTGTTTTGTTGAATTAGGCCAGTGGCACCTCCAAAATGTTCAATAGTAAATTGAATCCCAGAACTATTCTCCATACCCGTTCTCATCTATACAACACCTACACTACCCACTTAGCCACAATGTCTCACCCAAGAATTCCCAACGTTACCATCACAACAAAAGCTGACCCCCTGCTTGACACGGCCTGCTCTGCAGTTCAGAAGCTGAATTGTACCGGCGATCGTAGGCTAATGAGGTGGCTGACTGTGCTGGATAGAAATGGTCTGCTCAGCTGTTCTGAAAATGAATTTAATCTGCAAATGATAGGCTTAAATAGCAATTATAGCAGAAACTGAGTGGGGTATATGGCTACCCAATCCTGCTACCATAGCTATGCCATCATGTGCTACAGTAACTCCTGCCTTTGTCATTAGATGGATTTCCATACTTGGGACCCCAGCTGGTGTCTTTTCATCCAGAGCCACTGTGTATCATTTTGACTGCTTCAGAAGCTGCCTTTGTAGCCCGATGTCAGCTCTGATCATGAATCCTAACTCCCTGAATAATATAACAGTGGATCTGGCTGCAAATCCACAGGGAGCACCCAGTCCTAATGTTCAGCCTCTGCTGCTAGCGCTATTTATCTAATCTTAGCCATAAAACGGTAGTTCTCAGTCACCACATGTGCCAGTCCAATGATTATGTAGCTTTTCATTCCAGCCAAACACCACAAGAACTGATTTCAGTGATTTGCCACCTTCAAACAGAGAGGGGGGAACTAATCAGTGAAATCAGATGGTGTACTTTAGTTGAAATGAAAACCTGCATAGTGCGCACACACACACACACACACACATTCACTTGCAAAATTGTCCTGGTAATTATGGCTCCTTTCAGCTCAAAATACTATTGCCATTATGTCAGCACAGCCGAAAAAAAAATGTAACAAGTACTTTCTTCCTGTCTCTGTGTCTCTTTGTCTCTCCCTCCTGCCCCCCACCTCATCTATCTCTCACTCTCCTCACTCTTTTCAACCCATCTTGCTCTCTCCCTCCCTTCTCTCTGTTTCTCTCTCCCTCTCTCTCCCTCTGTCTCTTCTCTCTCCCACCTTCCTTGTCTCTGTCAGTTTAAGTGTTGCGGAGGTCAAGATTTTAAGGACTGGGAGGTCAACATGTACCACGACTGTTCTGCCCCTGGTCCGTTAGCCTGCGGTGTTCCTTATACCTGTTGCGTTACCACTAAGGTAGGTATCACTACTATTACTGTTAGTGTTATGACTACTATTATTTTGGTTACTGTTACACCATAAAACTGTCTGTCTTTTATGGGCATCCCAATGCCTGTTGTATTACAAGTAAAGTCATATTAGTACCTTCTGCTACTAGAAAAACAGTACTCCTGCTAAAACTACTACAGTACTACTATCACTACAAGTACCACTGCCATTACCTGCTGCATTACCACTAAGGTTCTACAATTACAACCAATCTAGTTTTATTACTACTGCTAGTACTACTACCACCACTACTACTGTGAGTGCTACTTTACTCTATTTAATACTGGATTGTGGCATGCCTTATGAAATATTATTTAAATTCCATGCACAAAGAAATGTATTGTGTTTGCCATGTCTGTGTGTGTGTTTATTTTTCTTTTGCTTTGTAAAACGTTCAAGAAAGAGCCATGAAGCAGAAACCATAATGCCCGGGGGGGCACAGAGCCAAAGATGAGTTAAAAGGGCTTAGATGTTGCAGCCTTCCGTGTTGTTTTGCATTCTGCTTTGCACGTAGTAAACATCAGTATAACCCACAGCTTTCATGTCTGTTGGAATCTGAGCCATTTCCTCAGACCGCCAAAAATTAGTCATGGTTGGGAAGATTGGTTAGAAAGGCGCTCACTAGTCGAAGGGAAGCTGTTTAAATCCCTGCAACCTACAGTGCCCAATTTCACCCAGAGGCCCCTGGGAAAAGATACCACATCCCCATGGATATGTGTATGAACTGGTTCGGCAGTGCGGGGGTCATTACTGGGAAAAAAAGTAATAAATTACACATTACTCATTACTTTTCTTAACATTAATGCATTTCTTTTCTTATTACTCCCCAAGAAAAGTAATTGGTTAAGCTACTTGTTATATTACTTTTGCGTTACACCCTAAAACGATTGTGCTAGGTTTACTTGCCAATAAATATTGTCGACCCAAGCCCACATTACCAGCAGAAGTAGTCTAAATAATGACAGACACAAAATCTTTCTTTTAAGGTTTTTAATAAAGTCAGAGCCTACAGCATTACATTCTGACTTTCTGAGTCATATTTACCACTTTGTTGGCTCATTCATGTGCACTCTACTGTAATTCTGATATTTCTGACATGACTAGAACACAGGATAAGAAGAGGGGAATCTTTTGATATATTTTACGCCAATAAAGAAGTTAAAAAGGTTAAAGAGAGTAACAACCTATCTGTTAGATCAGTAACTGTAATGTGATTACTGAAATTAGAACAGTGATGCGTTACTTTCCTCCGTTACAGGAAAAAGTGATGTGATTACAGTAACGCATTATACTAGCTTAGATGACCTGAAATGCTTGGATACAGCAAACATTTCATCTGTGGTTATTCTATGCATTTATAAAAAGGACTGGGAATTCCTGAAGCAGTCTGCACAGTTTGTGTGTCATTATAGTAATAGCTGTAATAATACACAGTTAGTTTGACTTCACACTCGGCCTTCCCTATGACGATGATTAAGCCTTTGCCATTCCATTACACAGACACATTCACATGCATTTTCCTCCCACACACACAAGCACATGTTCTCCCCTTAATTTACACACCTACACTCCCCATATGTGTTGTTAGCAAGGACAGAAAGAGAGAATGACCAAGAAATGAAATGGTCAACTCTCCCTCTTAACTGACCTGATTAGAAATGAGCTATCCCTCTATCCTTTTCCTTCGTTCTCAACATTGAATTGTCCTCCGTTACATTTTATTACCAGACTATTGCTATTAGTTATTCATGAATATTGACTAAATCTATTTTCAATTCTTGTGAGTCACTCATGATAATAACATAAACTAAGTGCCTAAAATGTAAAGTATAAAGTTTCCTATTAATTGACAGCATGTAGTATCACACCATTGTATCCCTTATTTTTATTGCAGAGGTAGTTGGGCTAATTTTGGTTTTGGTTCCACATCTCTCCCTGTTTTGAACCCAATTTGGTTCCAGTCCAGGTTGTAGCACTAAAACTTTAATCTAGCCTACAGTCTTCTCAGTAGGTCAAAAGATATGGTGGCGGGATGAACTCAAAATATAGTGGAGGAGCAAGGCTCGGTCTGCCTCCCAAATTACCTTTGATAGAACAAAACGTTGCCATTGTTATTAAAAGGAGGAGGAGCCTGAGACAGACCAAAGGAATTAAAACTGATTCAGACTTGTCCGTTTTCCTTCTAGACAGGCAAGAGTAATTTACATTATGTAACATTTGTTATGTGGATTATTGCTGGGTAACTAGTCTAGCCCTACTACTTGATCTAATAACTCATTTCCATTACTCAGAACCAGGCTGTGCAGGGCTGAGCCTGGTAAAGGCAAAGCCCAGTTGGTTTGTTATTCGTTTGCATCATATACAGAACGAACAGGGCTAACGTTATGTTCATTGCAATGCTGCACCGCTGTAGAGGCAAGATACCGCCGACGAAGCTGTGTGTTTCTTATGCTAACCATGGCAAAGTTTAGCTGACCGATTCGCTAAGAAATTATGAATCAAAAACGTATTATATTTTGTGTAGTTTTGTGTTGTCTTTTGTATTCTGCTCTCTACATATATGACAGCAGAGTTACCGAACAGCGCATAGGGGAGAGATCATGTTATCGCTCATCAGCTCTATTTCTCACAATCATTTGGTCTTTTGGCAAAAATCTTGATAATGCACATCAATAATTGGTCAACGTGATCTGTTCTGATGTGCCATAGCATAATTCTTAACCTTAATGGTGGAAATCTATAGCTCCCAATAGAGCTGCAACGATTAATCGATTAATCGATTAGTCAACTATTAAATTAATCGCCAACTACTTTGATAATCGATTAATCGGTTTGAGTAATTTTTTAAGAAAAATAAGTCAAAATGCCAAGATTCCAGCTTCTTAAATGTGAATATTTTCTGGTTTCTTTACTCCTCTATGACAGTAAACTGAATATCTTTGGGTTGTGGACAAAACAAGACATTTGAGGACGTCATCTTGGGCTTTGGGAAACACTGATCGACATTTTTCACCATTTTCTGACATTTTATAGACCAAACAACTAATCGATTAATCGAGAAAATAATCGACAGATTAATCGACAATGAAAATAATCGTTAGTTGCAGCCCTAGCTCCCAAGCCCCAGAGTGTAACCCATGGCGATCTCCAGCTATTACTATGTTTCACTTTAGCTGTGTTGCACTTTACACCGTGTGCAACACCAGGGAGTTAAATTATTTATTTCCCTCACATTTTCCCTCATCGCTATAGCTAACAAGGAAAATGAGTGTGGTAATTTATGTTAACATGAAGGATCCCTCAAAACCCTCCCTCCCCCACTCTCACAACTCAACATTATAGAAAGCTATAGAAAAAAAATCTCCACTTACACTCCATTACATTAACAGTTTCCTCAGTGGTTCAAAAGTAAAACACATTTCTAAACACAGTGAAGTGCAATAATGGAATGCATTACTGCTCCGCACACTGCTAATTGACACATAAACACTGTAAGACATTTCTGCTGTTTCCATCTCAACATCTTACCGGATGTGTGTACATTTTGGACAGTTAGACTTTGTGTTTTTGCGTCAGTGTGTGTACGTGCTCATGTGTGTGTGTGTGTGTGTGTGTGTGTGTGTGTTCCCTGCTGAGTTCACTGAGTTCCCCTGCCCACTGCCTAGCAACTTGCCCAGAGGACCAGGGGAAATAAGAGTGAAATTAAGTGTTTTTCTGTGTGTTTTTTGTCACTGTTCCTCTCTCTCTTCCTCTCTGTGCCTTTTGTTTCTCACAATTTCAGTTTCATTTGAAATGAGCTGAGCATCTGTTGCCAAAGCAAATAATAACATAATCTTGAGATTAAATGGTAACAATAGAAAAAAATGGTAACAATCAGAAGATCATTTGTTGCCCCTGTCCCTTCTGTCAGCAAACATTCTGAAGTTTGGGAAATAAGTTGCTTGACTAAAAAATGATGAATAATAATCAATAAATTCATAGTTTGTACACATTATGAGGAAGTGCAGCCTGTCTCTACTGCCGCTCACAGAGTCTGTATTTTGTCAAGGATTTCTTCAGTTTCTCCTTCAACAGGATAAGGATTCATCTCTCATCTCTCCTCCCTCTCTCCCTTTCTCTCTACAAAAAACAAACATTTTCTCTCTCTCTCTTACCCCTATGATTCCCTCTCTCTTTATCCAGGTATCTCCTCTCTGTCCTCCCTTCGACAATGACAATAAGCGTGTGAATCACTTTTTAAGCCCTCAGATAAATAGCATTCCTCTCCCCATCTGTCTCTCTGTCTCACTTTCCATCTCTCTATTGTCCTTCCCTCAACCTTTGTCTCTCTTCTCCTTCCATAACTCGAGACAGACTGCCATACAGAAGGTCTCAGCTGCTAGGGAAGAAGCAGCGGGGGTATTAAGGAAAATGAAAACTGGGTGTCTCGGTTGAATAGCACAGTGGTTCTCAACCTGGGGGTCGGGACTCCACAGGAGGTTGCAAAATAATTTTAGAGGGTTTCAAGATGATTTATGGGACAGCAAAACCATATTTCTGCTATACAAATGTATTATTATGGATTTTTCTCTCGTTTTTGTTTTTTTCTTGTGTAATACTGAATAGTTTCTCGTCTGATAATGAATCAAATGAAACAACCTGATAGGGAAAATTGTGAGTAGGCATCACTTTAAGGGGTTACAAGCCAAAAAAGTTGAGAACCACTGGATTAGCATACCTTCTACTTGCAATATTGTTTGTTTGAATCCTCCTTGTAACCTTTGTTGTTGTTATACTCTCCTTCTCTTTGCTGGTACTCTTTGATGTGTGTTGTTTCTTATGTTTACTATCTAATCTTATCATCAACTGTGTTAGACATCCTTCCTGTTTATGAGTACCTACCTGCCTTTTCCTGCTGATGTCTGATGAAGGTCACCTCTTCCAAACGATAATGAAGTATGAATTTTTAATGCAGAGTGTTGCACCTGTTCATCCTGACAGCAATAGCAGCTATTCTCCCTTAGTTTGAACGTTTTAGTATAACAGTAATGCCATTAAATCTCAAACAAAGTCAATGAAACTTGAAAAGCGTGACTACCCCTCCCCCCACCTCTCTGTCAGCCTCATTCTCACAAGGCTCTCAGCGAGGCTTGTGCCACTGTGTCAAGGAGACTGGCAGTTTATCTTATTTGAATACGGAAAACCACAAACTCAAAGTCATCAGGCTTGGATGACCTCACAGACACACACACACACACACACACACAGATCTTTCCCTTGGCAGTATTGTGGTCAGTCAGTGTTTGGTTTTAATGTTACACACACACACACACACACACACACACATAGAAACAGATTTTCTTCAGTAATGGAGTCCTCAGAAGTTTTGTGGTCAGTGTTTGTTTTTAGAGCCACTGTACACATTGACAGGGCAAGAGAGGGTTGATTCCCCGTAGGAGTTTTGTGTTATCCATGCTTGTGTGTGTGTTGTGTGTGTGTGTCCGTGTGTGTGTGTGTGTGTGTGTGTGTGTGAGAGAGAGAGAGAGAGCGTGAGAGAGAATGAATTTAAATGTGTGTCTGTGTAGTTTGTAATCTGTCTCTGCTTTATGTACCCACAAAATTCCCACTTCTAAAGAAAAACTTAGACGTTGGCTCTGTCTGTGTGCTGTTAGATTCCCCCTGACACTGGGAGCTCTTCAGAGCGTCTGGGTCCATTTGACTGACGAACATCTCTCTTTCTCTCCCTCTGTCTGTTTGTCTCTCTCTCTCTCTCTCTCTCTCTCCCTCTCCCGCTCTCTCTCTCCAGCCTAATGAGGTAGCCAACACTCTGTGTGGGTACCAGGTGTTGAAGAAAGAGGTAAGACTTCCATGACTCACCGTTAAGAACAGAAAGATCTTTATTTAAACTCATTATGCAGATCTCATCCTCTCATATCTGTCGAAATAGAGGAAATCACATTCTGTGTGGCACTGGAATGCTGAATGTATATTAATATAGAGACATGTAATCATAGTATTCCCATGATGTCACATGTGTTTCCTACCAATATGGTGCCTTACAATATAGACAGCTCAGCTGCTGTCTCTTGTATGTTTTGCACTGTCCCATTGTGCAGGATGTGAGGGCCCATTGTCCTTGCAGCTTATGTGCCAGTATGTACTTGTGTTAAGCCGGTTGCCCTGACAGGAGGACATATTCCTGCAGTGAGCTGGTGACTGTAGCCCACCATCACTGCCACAATGCCCTTGAGCAAGGCAGTTGTCACAACGGTCTTTCGGGGAAGGAGAGACACTTTGATTTCTTTATTTGTGCCTGTATGTGTATGTGTGTGTGTGCATCTACTATAGGAAAGTTATGCAGACAGAAAAAATCCAATTACCTGGTATAATAAAATAAAATTAATGAAATAACCATATTCATCAATTATTTTATGAAGTGAAACATTGTTATGAAATGTATTGTTTCAGAATAATGTCACATTGCACAACTTAAAGACATTTTTTGCAGTTAAATATGAAACAATTACACAGACGCCTTCAAATGTTTCAAAAATTAACGGTTGGCTTGCTTTGTCTTTGCTTGTCAAACTATTTGTATAGCGCTTTTTATGTATTATCACTATTTTTTGTCTGTCTCACAGCGTTTGGACCTGATAGGAAGCATCCATATCAGAGGCTGTACTGATGCGTTCCTCATCTGGCTGGCTGACAACTATAAGATTATGGCTGGACTGCTGCTGGGGATACTACTGCCTCAGGTACACACGCATACTCAACTAGAAGACTGTTTGCAGGCTGCTACCAGACCATAGGCATACTGCTGCTGCTCACACCAGACCGCTCACGCTCCTGTTCACATACACACACTATACTGATACATAAACAATCTAGGGATCTGGTTTTTCAGGGGGTTTCTATGCTTGCCAGCAGGTCAAGTGTCTACATCTAGATTCCTCCAGATCTGCTGAAGTCACTGAATGACTAGGATTTTTGCAGGTCCTTGCTGAACTGATGGCCCTCATGAAAGATCATTATAAAAACATAACATTTGCATGACAAATTCCATTATAAAAAGACATAAGATATCTATGGACACAGCCAATAATCATTCAAAACTATCACTCAACACTCAACACCGACTTTATTGAAAATTACGTTAACTTCTTAGCTTATTTAAATTGCCATGCTTAAACTTATACTACCTACTGTTGTGCATCGAGAAATCACACAACTGAAAACGCACAACTTAACATGCAACATGATTTTACTCCAAACCCTTTATGATACTAAAAGATTAGAGGTGTTTCTGTATCCGTAACATCATGTCATAGAAAAACACTTGCTCTCGTTTCCTTAATTGCCAAGACTCTCAAACCTGGCAGGCATGTAACTAGTGCAAAGTTAGTTTTCACTCGTTTTCAAAAGACTGTGAATGTTGAAAATGTATCTCAGACACAAATGGGAATAAAAAACATTTCTCCGTAGCCAACAGCCCGAGGCAAGCCACCTACATGACTAACAGAGAGAAAACTTTGCTGCTTCATGCTCAGGCACAACTCACAGACAAGTCAACACCATGGCACCGGGAAACTTACATTTATGTTACCAGTGATAAAAGAAGCAGAATAACTTTCACCAAATGCAGTGCACACTGGTATTTTGGTGTAGAGCATTTCAGTAGCTTGCGCAAGCAGGCATTCTGAGTGGAGAAGTCTGTTTCATTCAAGTTTACCCTACATTTACATGAACCCCCCCCTTAACCGTAAACCCTTAACACTTCCTCTCATTCCTCCCTTTCTCTCTCTCTCTGCGTCTGTAGTTCTTCGGTGTGATAGTCAGTTGGCTGTATATCACCCGTGTTGAAGACGCCATCAGTGAGTACGGCCACTACACAGACGGACTGCTGGACCAGAAGGCACATCAGAGAGTAGCCAAGCAGCGGGGCATGGCCAAATGGTGCAAGTGTATGCCTGAGATTGACTGACAAATACAAAAATCAGTAAATGGACTCCACTCCAACTTACACTCACAGTTGTTTAGGTCACTCAGGTTGCTCAAGGTACAGCTGTAGCCATTGTAGAAGTCCCCCATTGAACTCCATGTTTACTGCAGAACCGTCGCATTGTGTCTCCATTGCAGAGAGGAATTGTTTGGATTTTTTTGGAAGAAGGGATTTTAGTATAAGGAGTAGTATTCAAATGTTCCTTTACTGCTATACTCTGTGGCATTCAATAAAGAATTGTTTGCAGTGCTAATGCAGGGAGGGGAAACCACTGTAAGTGATGTCTCATTTAGATATGAGCTGTATTTTGCATTTCGCTGCACTGTGCCTCAACCAGCCTGAGGGAACAGCACAGAAATCAGTCCAACCAGTTCTGCAACTCAGTAAACTATCACACTAGAAATGGCAGAAACAGAGACCAGTCTGATCAAGTCTGCAATATCTCACACCGTGCCACAATCTACAGGTTTTGAGACTTTTTGCTGCATTTATAATGGTCTACCTTGTTTGTTCTTCCTGTTGCCAATTAAACCACTACTGCACTCCTGGATCCCATCCAACCACTGATGTACAGTACTGCTTGGTTCCAACCACTACTCTTGCCAAAACCTTTACAGGTTCCTGCAGTGCAAGATAGACTAAATAAGAGACTGTATAGGCTAGTAGACTGGTAGCCCATTTTGCGTCATTTTCATATGTAACTGCCTACCTAATTAGGTTTGAGTCTAAAAAAAATGTTATTTGAAATGTGAGTCCCTACAAACATTTTTAAAGCATTGCTGTACTCTGGGCATCCCCATCTAAACCCTGCTGTGTGTCCAGGTTACCAGTTTAAACACCATGTTCCTCAAAGTGCCCACTGCACCTACATGACCAGTGCAGCATAAGAACTGTCTGCCCCACCCACTAACAATGCACTGAACGATCTCATGTTTTTTTATTGTATAGGACTGTTTTTAAAAATCATCTCAACCACCAAGAGTATCTCTGTCTCTTGATGTAACGATATACCAAAGATGATCAATGTCTTAACTTATATGCTCCAGTTGAACTTTATTCCCTTTTCATCAAATATACTTTCTGGAAAATAAACTCTTAAATAAGCAACTTACTGGTATGATGAGAAAATAGGTATTGGTTTCAGCAATGTCAGTTCAGTGACACAGTGCTTTCAGGATGATCAATGGTAGGTTGATGTAAAATAAGAACTAATTTGCCAAAAAGTCAGTGTATTCCTTTAAGTGTCCCATTAACACTTCCCAACTTTTAATGCTAATGTAGTGGCACTGCCATAACAAAATGGCATCTCAGGGTTGAATATATCGCTCAATATAGGCACATTATAGCTCAGTCAAGCAGAATCATCAGATAAAGAACATGTTGACCAAGGATACAGATAAAATTGCTTTTTTGAAGCTCTGTAAAAATCCAATCCAGTGTGATTTTGAGTTTTATAGAAGTGAACTTATGAAGTATGGGAATTTTATAAATATTTGTGACTTTTTCAGGGGTTTTTTTTTCTTGTGTGAATTTAATGTACTACTGAAATTTGTTTTGTTTGGTGTGAAGTGGGAGACCAAAATTTGAATCTTTGTTGATGTTGTTGGTTTTTCTCTCTCTTTGCAAACATTTCAAGTCAGTTAATTTAGTCATTACTATTTCATAGGATACAAGGCCAAAGATGTTTGGTTTCCACTACAGGGCCAAACAGGACTCAGGGTTTACATATTAGCCAGATTTGCACTGGAGGGTCGAATAGCGATTGCCAGGACTTTATTATTGTTGGCCTGGTTGCCACTACAGGATTAAATATAAATAAATAGTTCAGCTCAGATTAAAATTGTTATTGCTGTCTTTGCATCAAGCGTTCACAGCATTTTTCACTTAGTTGTCTGCAGTTTTCAATGACAAAATAATGTGTTTGATGTTGACATTACTAACATGTTGCCCCTGACCCTGATAAGAGCCATTTGGCCCTGATTTGGAAAAGTGGCTTCTGAGGTTTGGAATCAATCATTATTTGACTGTAACGTGTGAAGGTCTTGGCTGGTGGGTTGAAGGGAAGGGTTTTGTGTGTATATTCACTTGGTTGAAGGGTTTTTATATGTGATGTAGTTGTACCTACTACCTACCGTTTATGCCGGTATTCACACAGAAACAGAGAATCAGATGTTCAAGCTTCTGTGACACAAATCCAATGTTTTTTTTATGAAGTGGTGAAACGGATTTGAAAATTTAAGCGTATTTTATTGAAGCGCAGAGACAATCCACACTGTTGATTCCCCTCAGGTCACCTTGCTTGTGTGCCTCATTAAACCAGATCTCCTAATAGTGATGAGTTAAAGGGATTGTCTTAGGTAATTAAAGGGATGGCAGGCATATTTAAGAGCCTCACTAGTCGATCCAGAGTGTCTGAGAAGTTGCCGTTATAAAACTTTTTAGCTATTTACTGGTTCAAAGCAGGGCTGGCTGGGTTCATTGAGTGGAAAATGTATCAACCTCAGCCCTGAGAGAAAATAAAACTTTGATGTTATTTCAATTTGATAACCTGTTTTGTCATTAATTCTACTGATGCACAGATGAAAGCCTGATTTGAAAATTAAGCCTGATTATAAAATGGTCAAAGCAAAGGCAGTCCTGCTGCCTTTAGTCTGTACTGCATGGAGGATTTTTTCAGAATATATCATTGTCAGAAGAATTGTCATAACGTCTATAGGCACTACATCCTATCACTCCAGGGAGCTGCTTTCTATTCTTGTATTTTCTTATTCTCTTTCCTTGATGTTTTTGATGCACGAGTTGCCAGGCTACAGGACTACTAGAAAGGATTTCCAAGATTTTGTGAGGGATTAAGCCTGTGACTTTCAAATCAATCAATCAATCAATTAGGTCGTCCTCGGACGAGCCCTCCAGCGGCGTTTCCAGTCATCTCGATCCTCCATGTATCTGGCTAGCTTGCCAGTACCCTGGCGAGCTAGCCCCTGCATCTTCCTTTAGTACATCCACGTATGTGGGTGTGGGGCGCCCTCGTGATTGATGCCCGTGTGTTGGCTCTCACAGCACCAACTTGCTGGCTGGAAGCTCCCGGTGTCTCTGGCAGTGACCGGCTAGCCTCATTCTCCTGGATGCTATCTTCTCACTCAACCTTGGTAACCCCCCATACAGATGCTTGTTGGTAACGTGCTCGTTGTGGTCGATGTTAGTGCTGCTCGCAGCATTCTGGTGTAGCACCGATCCAGGGACTTCTGCAGGGTGGGCTTCAGGGTCCAGCATTCACAGGTTGGAGTTCCACACACTGGCCATACCGTTCAGAGCCTTCCATCCAAGCGCCTTCCTCACTTTAAGGTCTTGCTCTGACGAGTTGATCCATGAGCCCAGGTATTTGAAGTCATTGACTTCTTTCAGAGCAGTGCCTCCTGTTGTCGTTAGAGGTGGTTGGTCCAGGAGGATGTTGTAGGTGATAACCTCGGTTTTCTTGGCATTTAGCCTGAGGCCAACCTTGGAACACTCTGTCTCCACTCTGGTCAAGAGCTCCTGTGCCTGCTCCACACGGTCAGATAGCAGGCTGATGTCATCCGCATAGTCTAGGTCCATTAGGACTACAGCAGGGAGTCGTCTAGACCTCCTAGGTGTAATAGTGAGGCAGAGTTCCTGCTCCCGTCCACTGATGGCTTGCCTAAGTGTATAGTCCAGGACTATAATGAAGAGGAAGGGAGCGAGGGTGTCCCCTTGCAACACCCCCGCCAGGATGTCAAACTCCTCGCTGTTGCCATCTGGGGTCACCACCTTGGCTCTTGTACCCGTGTACATGGTCCCTATGGCCCGGAGCAGGTTGGGAGAGACAACGTAAGCCTTGAGTATCTTCATCATCACGCCTCAGTGTATCGAGTCAAATGCCTTTTTGAAATCGATAAAACACAGCACCGCTGTCAGGTTGTTCTTTTTCACCTCCTCGATGATCCTCCTTAAGGCCAAGGCTGCGGTCGAATAGTCTTTTTGCCTAGGAAGGGTCCTAACTGAGTGAAATGACCCGGAAGTACCTAAGTGGCAGCCATGATAAGAGCTGTTCGAATTCTCTAAATGCTAAGGAAAGGTGCTTCAATGCTTCCTTACTTAGCTCCTTTAGCATAGGATACACTGGACCATCCTTTACGAAAGGAAAGGAGATAGTGCCGCCCCACAATTCCTTGCGGCAGCAACATTCGGCACCTTTTGGCCGCTCACGAAAACAAACGATCATGACCGACAAGGGACGCAGATCATCATGCAAGTTACCGTTGCTTATTACGCATTTTCCATCTTATGCCATAACTTGCTAATATGCATGTTTTGAACAATATGTTAAACCCATAGGCGAACTATGAACGTTACACTGCTGTTGTAAAATGATCAAAGTGAAGTTAACGTTGTAGCGTAACCTATGCTCAGTTTGGATTAGTTATTTCTTCATTCTGAGCGTTGTTGTATTGCAGCCTTTAGGAATATCATTCATTAATTTTACTTCAGTCACAGATGCTGAAACCCTTGCCTTAATAAATAACAACTTCAAAGCACAATCAAGTCAACATTTCAAGGTGTTTACTGAGTTGTGTGGTGGTTCTTAAGCTATTATATGCATAGGCTTATAATCAAATCATAATCAGCATATTAACCATAACACAGAAGTCTGTCTTTCAAGAAAAAGGGATATGAGACGTTTTTAGCCAGATGATGTTTTTAATTCAACATGTTTGAAACTTAAGAATGATGATATGTACAGTAGTAGATTTGTAGGCCTAACATGTTATGCCTATCTTGCATGAATTTAACAATTATTTTCATACAATCATACTAATTGGGATTCATGTCGATAAATATGAGTGGACAGGAGGGTGAGCGTGAGCAACCATTCTCAATGTGACAACCATTTCGTTTCACTTTTGTGACTGGTAGCCTATATTCCTTTCTATTTCAATTCCAACCTTGGTGATGAAGCAATATTTTTCACCGGGTTGTCCACGTTTATACAGCCTGCATGAAACAACACGGTAAGAACACGAGATGCGCTTTTAGTAGTCCATCTTCGGAACATTGTAGTTTCACTACAGCAGACCCATCATTAACTTCCGCCGTCGCATAATTACGTAGCCTAGTGTAAGTGCAGTCGGATTCTCTTAGCACCGCGGTTGTCTTTTCCTAAGCCCTTATGAATTCTCCTTCACATCTTTCCTTGACCTCATGACGTTTTCCAATGGGGTCAAGGAAAAGTGGTTAGGAATAGGAGTTAGGACGTATTTTTTTGACTATTCGACCGCAGCCCAAGATCTCGGCGACGGTGTTTCTTCCCTCTCGAAAGCCATTTTGGTTCTCTCTCAAGTGGGGGTCGATGGCGCACCGTATCCGGTTTAGTATCATGCAGTTGTACAGTAGAACTTCTTTACTTCCTCGACTGGTGCTATGTTGGTAGGTGAGTACACGACCATGATGGTTGTAACTGGGTTACCATCGAAATCTGCGATAAGGATCCTCTCGGTGTGATGGTGAACCCTACTCAGAGCCTTACGCACCTGAGAACTCAGCATTAGCCCCATGCCACTTATAGCAGCCTGGGCCTCATTTCACCATGCAGATGAGGTGATGAACGAGAATCTCTCCACTCTGCAATACACGATCGGATCATCAGCATGTACTCTCCTGTGCTCCTGGACTCCCAGGATCTCCACTCCCCTTTCTTCAGCACAGTGTGCAAGCTCCGCCAACCTCGCTTCTTCTCTCACTGTGTTTGCATTGAAGGTTCCCATGGTAAATGGTCTCCGACAACGCAAGAGTGCATTAGACCATGTGACTTTCCATGTTCTCTTAAATAAAAGCACAAATTTGCAGTGACTGTTTGACTGTGTGTGATGATGAGAGTTGCATTTTTGGCTAGCATTGAAATGCATCTTCACCATTGATATGACAGTGATGACTAATGAGAAAATCTTACCCATCACATTTAACCTTACAACACTTAAGTGCCAATATGGCCTTCTTTTGAGCTGTTAAAGGAAGGGATAACTAGACATTTTGAATTTCGCTCTGTTCTTTTTCCTTATCAGGCACTTGTCACATTATAGGAACAAAATTTGCATTTGACATTCAACCGGACCGAAAACAGCGGGCTATCATTGTGAGCTTTTTTCACCCTTTCCAAACAGCTTTTTAGGTTAGCCAAAGGGCAATGTAGAAACTTCTTCCCCACAATATGACAAGTGCCCAATCAAAAAAATAAGAGTGAAATTTAAATGTCAAGTTGTCTCTTTGAAGAATTTGGATGATAGATGTAAGTTAAGTTTTTTAAAGGTTATTAGGGCATTTCAGCCCACCTCTGATTGGTATGCCATTTACTGTATATAAACCATTTGTTAGAAGCTTTCATCCACAGTGACCTATAGCACAATGAGTGCATGCATTAAATGAATGGATGGCCATAAAGGGAATTGTATCCTCAATACTAAAAAGTTAGTACCGTTCTCAATTCACTGAGTTACACCGAACCACACTCAGTGAAAAAAGTAGTTTATCAAGTTGTCTTTGCATGTTTGAGGGTAGAAAATAAAGGTGATGTTATGCTCTCTGATGTGTTCTATTGTTTCTCTTTGGGCTGCTTGTAGTGCTCAGAAGATCATGTTACCTGTAACACTGTAGGGGTAATTTGGTGTGTGTGTGCACGTGCGTGTGTGTGTGTGTGTGTGTGTGTGTGTGTGTAGGCGTGTGGAGGCTATGGGACTGGTGTGCTATAGTCCTGTTAAATAAATGATGGTTGTATACCAGAGAGTGTATTTTCTAGGCCAGGCTACATAAGAGTTGCTGTGACCTTAGAAAGGTTAGAATAGAGTGCTAAATAGAGCCATTAGTTGTGTCCAGCATAGCTGAATCAAATGCCATGCATCTCAGATATGAGATGATTGGACCATTAATGATGAGAAACACAACTTTTAGAATTCTTATTGAAAAAACAAACTAATCAAAGCTTGTTCTAGATTACATCTATCATCAACATCTATGCTGTAGCTTTGAAGCAGTTTCATCCTAAGCAGATATGAGCAGGCGCAAGCCTCTTTTATGCCAATGGGAGAACTAGATGTCTCAATCAAGTCAAATTTATAAAGTACATTTTAGAACAACTGGAGTTGATCAAAGTGCTGTAGAAAAATATATAAAATCACACTTACCATAGAACATCAGCATAGTACTACCAGAAAAAAGCACAAGACATGCACTTACAACCAGACAAATCAAGAGGCTACAGGATAAAAATGAGTTTAGAGACGGGACTTGAGAGAGTCAGAGTCAGAGGAGGCTGATGTGATGGAGAGGGGAAGACTGTTCCACAGTGTGGGGGCCGCAGCAGCAAAGGCACCATCACACATGAGTTTAGACTCTGAGCAAGGAACAGCCAAGAGTTCCATGACCTGAGAGGTCTGGAGGTTGTACAGTGGCTTAGGAGATCCTTAGGCCAACCCATTCAGGACATAGAAAAATCAGTAACCAAACCCTAAAATCATTTAGGTTTTATGGCTGATATGCCTTTTCCAGTAACCTGTCAGAAGACTAGCCACACCATTCTGGATCAGTTGCAGGCAGGACAAGATACAGGGAACTGCAATAATCTAGGCAAGAGGAGATGAAGGCATGTACAACTTTTTCCTTTGAACCAGAGGACAGACTTGATTTTGGAGATGATTTTGCATTGACTTGTTTGTCAAACTTAAAGGGAGAGTCAGAAATCTTGGCGTAAGGCTTAACAGGTGGACAGCTGGCCCAAGCAATTGCTAATCAGTTTTATGGAGTCAAGAGAGCCAAAGAGGACAACTTCAGTTTTGCTCTCATTCAGCTGGAGGAAATGTTGTGCCATCCAACATTTGATGTCTGCAGCTCAATCCCTGAGGCTGCCCAGGGTGCACTGGTCATTTGGTTTTAGAGGGAGATAAATCTGTCTATCATCTGCATAACAATGGAAGGAGATATTATACTTCTGAATGATTTGACCAAGCAGCAGCAGGTAGCCTATACATCACATTGCCTATATCATACTATAAAGCAAGGAATTTCTGTCTGTATGTGTGTCACTGTTCGTCCGATCTACTTCACACTTACGGGGTGTGTTGCTGGGGACCCATGGACGTGCAGTGTCGAGTGTGAAGTTGTTTGGATGAGCAGTTCTCGAGAAAGCTGCAAGCAGCAATACCGGAGGCCAAGCAATCGGCCCATTTTGAACAGGCATGTTTTGAACGGGCACTGCACTACTTCAATCAAACCAAGGCAGAGCCCAAAACACCAACCCCATGCTTAAGACGGTCAGACAGAATATGATGATTCTTTGCCCCTGGGAAACTCAGGTTAATGTTGAAACGACAATTGTTACAAAGCATGTTCTGAACATTTCTGACTCCTTGGACCATTTTGTTTGAGACCTGCTCAGTTGTCTCAGACACTGCCAGACAACACCATGCAAGAAGAATGGGACTATAGGATGTTTTTCTTCTTCTGTGTGTCATTTTAGCGTTTCTCCATCTTAGATTAAACCAACGTCTTCAACTCCATTATACGAGCAGGGCTTGTGAGGGAAGAGTGTTGTGGAGGAGAGCATCCTGGTATGATGATTGGCGAGTGCTCCTGTGAGTGGGTGTATCTGTTTTGTGCTTTTTCTTCTTCCTGCTCCTGCTGCTTAGAGGACCTCCTGCCGAGAGAAGCCTGTTAATATTTTACTACTACCACCACCAAGGAAGAATAATTTATTTTCCTAGAGCACCAAGGAAGAAGAAGCTATTATAAATGTTCTGGAAGTAGTGGTCATGTTGCTCTGGTCCACCAACACACTGCTTAGAATAACTTTATATAGGTTTCTTCTCTCTCCCTCCCCTTCTCTCTCCCACTCCACTCCAGCTTAGAATAACTGATAAACAATGATGTTGGGGTTTTTTTATGCCTTAATTTCTTTTAATTTTTTCCTTCCTTTTTCTCCTTCTCCGCTCATTCCCTCCCTCTTTATCTCCATGTTTTGCTCTCAGCATTGGCAGTTTTAATTGTGGTTCTTATTATGGATTGCCTTTAGACACATTTCCCCTCCACACCCACTTCCACTGCCGCACACACACACACAAACACACACAGACATATATATATATATGTACCGGCAGCAGCAGACATATACACAGACACACACGTTCAGGTGAAGTGAGTTTTATATTAACACAAGCCAAATCATGTGTCATACATATTACATTATTGCAATGGTGTTGACATTTCACAGCATGCAGACATGCAGAGAAACAAAGGCACATATAGACAGATAAACAACAACACAGGTTAGGCAGATAGACATCTTGTTTCTGCCCTGGATGTTTGTAATGTTGTTGCCATTTGACCGCATACAGCCTGTCAGTAATGTGACTGCGGGTCAAAGACAGATGTTAAAATGACTTTCAACAGTCTTTCACTCTCCCTCCCTCTCTCCTCCCCCCACTTTGATTCTGTCTCTCTCTCTCCCTCCTTCTCCCCTTCCACTACCTTCACATTTTCTCACTTATTTTCATTTGCAGATTGGTTTGGAAAGCCAGTCAAAGGCTTTGTAGTTCATTACACAGTGCTAACAGTGTCCAATATTACCCAAGTGGCCCTGTGTGAGGAAACTTGGCCCATGTGTAGGTGAACCGACCTTCTCCATGAATTTATTTTTGTATTTAAAATCAACTAACACGCACAGAGATAGTAGAGCTACATGTTTTTATACCACCATTCATATGATATCTTATGAAAAGTTATGCACCCTTAATTAATACTACACATAAGTATGGTCAGCTGCATCATTGTGCTAGAACTACTTTGGTTAAGATTAAGGTTAGGTTTCTGCAATTAAAACCTTGGTTAATGTTAGGCAACAGCAATTTGGTTAAGGTTAGGGTATGAGAAGGGTATGGTAAGATTTTGGTCATGGTTCAATAAGAAAACCTTTTTTAAACTTCACTCCACCACAGAACTTCTTGGCATAAGTTGGGAATTTAACCCGGATCATTGAAGGCAAATTCAGTCATGGTGGGAAAACGTATTTCTCTCACTTTTAATGCACAAAGCATGTATTAGCATTTTAAGAAATCATGCTCATTTCATGAAATTTAGTAGAGCAGAATAGAGCAGTTAAGTCCTCAGCTTCTGGAACCACATGTGTGCCCCCACTGGCCTACATAAGTATAACATATACTTTCTCTCCTCTCCCTTTCCACTTTACATCTTTCCCCCTTTCTCTCTTCACTTTCTTTTCCCCTCTCTTTCTCTCCCATGTGAAACTTCAGACTTTAGACAGTCACACAGCTGACCTGTGTGGCTGACGGTCACCTCTCCCCGTCTCCCTCTCACTCTCTCACACTTTCACTTCTCTTGACTTTCACTTCTCCTCCCCAGCTGTTCACACTAAAACATCATGAGCAGACAGCTGCAGAAAGAGACAGAGAAAGAGAGAGAGATGTGTGCGCTCTGTCAGGCAGACAGCCAGCCTTATATGACTGTGTAGATGAAATAGATGTAGAAGTGGACAGTATAGCACTGCTTTGACTCAACACAACACAACATTTTTTTACTTAAATAAAATGTTTCTATGGTCCTTCATGCACAGTGAATGTTCAGTGGAATAAAGGACAGATCTAGCCAACATCTGACAAACAATCATTCCTCTTCTACAAATTCCTTCCTGCATTGTGGCATACTTTTCCACTGTGGTTGATGTTCTCACAGGTGCATATAAATACAAAAAAATCAACTGATTACCAAAAACAATTGAAGAATAGCACAGTCTATAAATATTCAAGAATAAATTGTCAAATACTGTGAATTTGTCAGAGATATCCAACTTCAGCTGTACTCTTAAATCTCATTGGACACAGACCACATTTCTGTTTCTGTTGTGGGCTATGTGTCATCTGTTCATTTTAAAAGAAGCCCATATTATTAAAGGAAAGGAAACCTTATTCATGGGGGTGGTGTTGGTGGGGGGGTAACCTTTTCACATTTCATATTCTTTGGTCATATCACATCAAAACAATTTATAATATTTCACGGAGGACGTGTCCCCTGTTGGCTCAGTGTTCGCTGCACATGCAGTTATTCTAGAGGCCGAAGTCTATGATACGCAGGCAACTATTTGAAGTACTGGAGATGGAAATATTTGCATAAACTAAATTGGATTTCTGTATGGAAACAAAGCATGCATCTTTTGTAGAAATAGAAAAAACATTGTACAATCCACAGTCATGTCTGTATTTGATTATGGAGACATATTATGTTTGCATGCTGCCCCTCCTATATTTCCAAGTCCCTGAATGTAGTTTACCAGTGCCTTGTGTTTTATTACAAGGCATATGTTTCGGATTCACCATTGTGATTTTTATATCCAAAGGTTGGGCGGGCCTCCGTAACAATGAGAAGGCAAATGTAATGCATTATGTGTATCTATAAGGCTCTATTTCTAGATGTACCTCACATCTCTACTGTCTTTTACATCCAGTAATTATGGTACCAGATCAAAAGGCCTGGGTATTTTTGAATTGTCCATGCAGAAAATCTGCACTTGGCCAGGTCCCTTTCTGGTACCATGCACTTTATTAAGGGAACAGACTGCAAAGCCCTTTAAAATTAGAATTTCTTCTCCTGCTCTAGGGTTTATGATATCTTCCATTTTGTGTGATGTTTGCAATTGATTTGCATTAGGTATGTATGTCCCTGCATGTTGCTAACTATGACTGAATTGACTGAACATGTGACTGAATTGTATTGTGTATTTTCTTTGCCATTTTTTCTGTCATGTCTCATAAAAATAAATCTAGTTCTCAACAAAACTACCAAATTAAATGAGGGATGAACAAAAAAAGAAATTACCAGAAATTACAAGTTACCCAAGTATTATCATTGCCTTAAATGAAATTGTTTTTGTTTTTTCGTGATTTGATTTGATTTGCCATTCCTGTACCAAGAGTACATTTGGCATTGAGTTATTCAGAGAATAGAAAAATAATTTCATAGGAAAACCCTAAAACCAAAGCACAAAAGCAAAATATATCAATTAAATAAAAGTTAGAACAGAATAAAATATAGCAAAGAACATTTACACAAGACACAAACATAAAGTGATTAATATCAGATCCCATGTTCAATGCAGGAGAGTTTGGAGCCCGATGAGCCACAGGACCTTCGTCCTCACAGCTCAACACAATGATCCATCTGGGAACAGAACATGCTTTCAGCCTCTTAGCCTTTTATCATCTCATCAGCACCGGACAGGCTGGAAAAACCGAGGGAAGGAAGGAGGTAGACAAAAAATGAGAATGACAATGAAGGAAATATAGAAGAAGGCCATTGCCCTCATCATCAGAATGAAAACGGGAAAGAAACAAAGACAGAGAGAGAGAGTGAGAGGGAGAGTGAGAGAGAGAGAGAGAGAGAGAGAGAGAGGCCCACCATGGATGCAGAAACTGAATCCTGTCTGCTGTTTATACAATCTGCAGACCACCTCTCCACACCCCATTACATGAACATAACATAGTGTATGTGTGTGGTGGTGGTGGTGTTGGCTCTCTAATGGCTGATTTATCATTACTGTCAAACCTCAGCCCAACATTCACATACACAAACTTTAATCATCAAAAAGTGACCCCTTTTTCTATTCTTCTGGAGACATTTGGACCCCACAAGACAGTAAAAACACAGATCACACACAGGAATCCCCTGAGCCTCCTCCCTCCCACCCATCCAACCTCTTCTGGACTGGTCATAGGAAGTTAATGTTCCTAGGTTAGAAAGACTAATGGCTGATGGCTAACAACAGGTTACTTTTAACTGCAGCCAGCTAAAGTAGGACAGTTTTTATTTGGGAACTAAAATGTTTAAATTAAAAACAAATTCTAATAAAACCTCAATTTTGATATAATTAAGTGCTGCACTGTTGGGCAGCAGACAAAGTTTAAACCACTTGCAATGTTGTCAGGTCATCATTTCTCTTTCTTATGTCTTCTCTGTCTCTACTATCTGCTGTCTAAATTATTATAAATGCCATGAAAATTTAGCTTTGCAGCTGCCAATCCTCACTTAGTTGTGTTAGACTACACTGTTGGTTGTACTGGAAACGATTTAAAGGGAGATGAAAAAGTATGTCTTCCCATTTGTTAGCATTAAAACAAATGGGAAGACATTGTTAGCCATAGATTTTAGGTACAGTCTGCATGGAGACATCAGTTTACCTGCTCATCATCTCCCTTGCTGGCTCAAATTATTAAATATAACCCTCTTGTTTAGGGAGACAACAGTTAACTCAGTTTTCCCTTAAATTATTATGTGCATCTTCCTTGTTAAATATAGTGTTTAGGAGGAATTGTTTGGGGAAACAGACGTTTACCCAGCATCCTCCTAATTAAATCTGAGCAAATTACCCACTTGCTAGTATTACTGTGATTCACTTAAATTCCATTTCATTACTTTTAATTTAGTTTCATTTGGTTTGCCATTAGCTTGTGGCTAATGAGCTCAGTCAGACAGCCAACAGATAGCAAGGACACTGCAGAAAGAAGGTCCTTTTCTATTGAATTTAGCCAACAGGAAAGCAAGGCTTTTTTTTTTCTTTTTTTTTTTACATGTATCCAAGGACAAAATTTCAGCTAGAGAGAGAAAGCCTGTTTAAGACCTGGGGCTTCATGTATAAACTTTGCTTAGATTCACCACTAAAAACCTGAATGCAAAAATGGAAATGTATACAGTGCTGTATACACCAATGTGCACATGGTTCTAAATCAGACCCAGTGGAGGATTTATGCATAGCCTATGTGATTAAGCTAATAGGCGATCCATTAATATCCCTTTATCTATGCACACACACACACACACACACACACACACACACACACACACACACACACACACACACTTAGACACACATTGTGTCACTAAGTTCAATATTGTGTGGGAGTCTGCTGGTCATTCATTAGTCTGGTCCTAATGCTGACATTTAGCACTGCACAACATAACAAGCTTAACTAATCAGTTAGCAGGTGGAGTCTGGACAACGACAGGAAAACAGATGAGAGATGTATCCTTATTACACCTCCTACAGCTGCAGAGCCATATGGCCCTTACAGTTGCAAGCTAACTGGATAGTGATGCTACTTGTGCCTCTTTATGCCTCTTACTGTTGCACAAATATGAATTCTTACTCTTTTAAAGTCTGTTGAAAGTGGAGACACCCAAATATGTCGCCATAGCTAACATCACTCAGTGAAATACAACTGATACTGTCTGGGACTTATTTGTTAATCTGGTAGTCAGTCTGATCTAATGCTTTTTTAACACAGATGACAACAGACACAAAAAAATAACTATTAGAATAGACTGAGTGGAGAATAGCAGGAAAATGAATGAAGTGTTGTCAGAGCAAACTCTGCATCAGTTCAACTTGTGGGTCAAGACCTAATTATTGAGATGTACTAACAGAGTCAGAACAAAAAACATGTTAGCAGGGGAAATCCCATAAATTGCTAATTTTCTTTTTCACAAGTGTTTGCTTATTATCCATGGCCTAATTCATAGGACTCACACAGCTGCTTCCCGGAATCCATTTCACCTGCACAAATGATAGAGTCTTCTGACTAGATTGTTTCTGACCTCTCACAGTAGCAAACAGTTGCTTTCCTCATGGGGGTAAATATTAACACAGGCTAATGGAGTTCAGTCCACAAAGTCAGAGTCCTGTATACACCCAGCCTGCCTCCGGAGAGGAACACTGTATAACATTCAAATGGTCATGTGATTAAACAAACAAAGACAAATTGAAAATGAAAATGAGCGGCTCCTGGGTCTGGATTCAGGCTACTTTCTGGTGAGTCCCCACATAAAAAGAGTATGCTTTAGGTAATGAGAACTAGGCTTCAGGCTGTAAAAACAAAAAATATCACAAGCCAGTGAGCTTGAAAATTAAAGGGTCAGTTACTATGACGGCAGCTAGGGAAACTAAATGATGCACAGATTCTAGAAACCAACACATTAGTTAGCGGAGCTTGGGACAAAAGACTTTTGTCTTACTTTTCAACACAACATGTAATAAAAAAATGTGTGACTAGCAAACATGTTTTGTCTCATTCTGAGAGCAACCCTATAGCATTTTATAGAATAATGATTCTCAACACTTTTCCTTGGAATGGTCGCCCAGGTTGCCCAGGAACTTAACTAAATGTTGTGTTAATTAACCAATTAGCTTGATATCTAAATGCCTCTATTAGGAATAGATTCCAATGACCTGGGTGGCAGATATACAGAGCAATTTTTAAGCTACACAAAATGAACTGAAGTTATCCCCCAGCCCCACCCCACTGGTACAAAATATTTAAGAGACAACACTATATTGACTAAAATGGCAAAATCGTTATCTGTGAGAGGATAATGATCTATGTAGCTGCACAAGCCATTACTATGTCAATATTATGACATCATCCTTCATGAGATTCATTTGAAATGATCCAGTTGAGTGAGCCTCTATCTGTGTGTTTGTGTACTCCTGAAGCTATTAAAGGCAGTGTTTTAACCACAATTCAAAAACATTGTTGTTGTGAAGACAGAATATTTCAAGTCACATATTCCCTCCATCTGCAGTGACTGCAGTAGAATCTTCAGTGTTCCATTTAGCGATGTCATTATGATGTCACGCCAGGTAGTTAGTTCCACATGCAGTACTTTGACTCATTGCAGCATCTGTCTTTATGATGTATCTGCAAGTATTAAGAATGTTGAAGACAGTTGAAGTTCTGCAACTCTACAATAAAAACACTCTTATCTTTGTTTTATATACAAATTTGATACACACACCTGTATCTACTCCCTATCTATCAGGAATAGGTAATAACTGTCCATGTACTTCTGACATTTTATAGCTGCCATTTGGGTAATACAAGGTTTTCACCCGACAGCGACAATTTACAATGACAGTGAATGGAAGCCCAACTTGGTGGAACATTTCACAGTACTGTGATTTTCTGAGAATATTGGTCTTTTGAGTAGGCCTTACAACTATGAACTAAAAATCATTTGGATGTAAATAAATATTTAATACATGGTCGATGGAGCAGCTCCAGGTCTCTCCAGGCGAAAAGTGGCACCCTGCCAGAGGTGAGCTTGTGATTTGAAGGTCAACAGTTTAAATCCCAGGTATCCTAGGCAGGATGATGTGAAGTGACTGTTCAGGTACTGTTTAAATGCCCCCAAATGCTCCATGCAGTGCCCTACAATGAAAGCCTGGTTGTGAAGTGAGGGAATAGTGATCCATGGTACTCCAAAATTAGTTTTAAAAAAATAGGTTTAAAAAGCCTTTATTCTATTTGGCTATTGTTTATGAAAAGATAAAAACTGTGGCGGACATGTTTTGGCCCCATGGTGTTCACCAGGGTATTCCTCACCGTGTTTTTAACTTTTCTAAATGGATAGCCAAACAGCATAAAGGCTTTTTAACCTATTTTGGAGTGCCTTGGATTACTGTTTCCTCATGACTACAAGACTCTGCTTTCCACACAGCATGCAACCTCTTCTTTAACATCAGAAGTCAAGAAGCTTTCCAGCCTCCTACCTGGTGGTGATATACTGCGAAGTTAAAGCCTTGTTAAATAAAGGTTACAGATACAGACAAAATGTGAAATAAAATGTGAAAGTGAACAATGGAACTATCATGTAATATGAGCTGGTAATGATCCAACAAGTTCCCTACTCTGTGTGCGCGTGTGTGTGTGTGTGTGTGTGTGTGTGTGTGCGTGCGTGCGCGTGTGTGTGTATGTGCGAGTGCCTGTGTTTGTGTGCATGCGCAGATGTGCTGTGGGTTCTTTCACTGTACGTTCTTGTGCAGTGTATATATTTATGTGCTCACAACTCTTTGGAGTGTGTGGTGTGGTGTGTGAGCACGTGGGCACAATTGTGTTTGAGTGTTGTTGTAATGTGTGTAACTGTATGTTCCCACGCCTTAACAATGAGGCTAATAATTAACATAACTTATAATTTACAGGTGTGTTTTTGTCCCGTCTTTAACTGTGTCTATTGCCTACCCCCTGCTGTCCCTCTCCGACATACACACACACACACACACACACACACACAAATGACAGTCCATAACAAGCTGTTGTCAGCAGGAGACAGAATGTGACACGATGGATGGGCGTCACGGTGTAGGAGGGCCCCCTGTGACACTGTTCTATATCGTCACATAGGCTTGGGTGAGGGTGGGGAAGGTTGTTCATATAATGAGGTTATATGAATAATAATAATAATAATAATAAACTTTATTTATATAGCACCTTTCCAAAACAAGGTTTACAAAGTGCTTTACAGGATAAAACAGCAAACAGGAATATCAAAATGTTAATCCTAAAACCAGAAGGACAATAGCATTGTAAATAAAACCATACATAGAATAGGCAATAGCACATAAAAACAGTGATAAAACATAACAATAAAATATAAAACAATAAAATAAATGGTGTGGGGGGTAAGATCGAGGATCACAGGAAGGCTAGACCATAAAAGTGCGTTTTAAGAAGAGACTTAAATGAATAAATAGACTTAGCCAACCTGATCTCCTCTGGGAGGTTGTTCCAGAGTCTGGGGGCCCTGATGGCAAACGCTCTGTCGCCTTTGTTTTTGAGTCTGGAGTTAAGGACCACCAGGAGAGCTGCATTTGAAGGCATATGAAGGCTATATACTGTACATATATATATATATATATATATATATATATATACACTCACTGAGCACTTTATTAGGAACACCTGTAACCTGCTTATTCATGCAATTATCCCGTCAGCCAATCATGTGGCAGCAGTGCAATGCATAAGATCATGCAGATACAGGTCAGCAGCTTCAGTTTATGTTCACATCAAACATCAGAAAGGGGAAAAAATGTGATCTCAGTGACTTTGACCGTGGCATGGTTGTTGGTGCCAGATGGGCAGGTTTGAGTATTTCTGAAACTGCTGATCTCCTGGGATTTTCACGCACAGCAGTCTCTAGAGTTTACACAGAATGGTGCAAAAAACAAAAAACATCCAGTGAGCGGCGGTTCTGCGGACGGAAACGCCTTGTTGATGAGAGAGGTCAGAGGAGAATGGCCAGACTGGTTGGAGCTGACAGAAAGGCTTCAGTAATTCAGATAACCTCTTTACAACTGTGGAGAGCAGAAAAGCATCTCAGAATGCAACACGTCCAACCTGGAGGCAGATGTCAGTTTGCTAGCCGATACCTACCCAGTATTAGTACTGAGCACTTTATTAGGAACACCATGTTAGGAACACCATTGCCACAGAGTCTATTTTCAAAGTCACAAGGAAACAGCATTTCCATGGTGTCTTGCTTCCATAATTCGACGTTCCCCAGCATCCGGTTGAAACTGGATGTTGGAGCAGGACATAACATGGGGAGGGATCTATTTGAAAAGTGTTCAGAAGATCAAAAATGCTTTGCACATAATCTGAAGCTGTCATAAATTTTGGATTCCTCAAAATGAGTAAATTCCAGCCACCACAAGCACCACAGTGGTGTCTTAGGAAAAGGAAGCCGGGGTTTTGGGGGTGAACACCCAAAGATGCACCGCCGTGCCATGTTGCCACTCATGTGACTTTGAAAGTTGTGGAGTTGCAGGTTTTATATGATGTTCAAAAATCTGTTGTTCAAAAATCTGTAATGGTATTATTGGTTGGAGTTTGTATGTATGCCTACTGGTACACAATGCAGTAACCACTGAAATATGTCATTTTCAGGAAGTAAAAGTAATTTGTCATTTCATTGTGACTTTAAAGGCCTAAACTACAACAACAGCACCCCGTGTTATCTTTTGTTAGCTTTTGTTGCAGGGAGTGACATTATCTGACAGCTAAAAACACAGGCTAAGATGTATTTTGAGGCTGCAAAAGATTTGTTTAGATTTGTAATATTGTAAGCAGTGGAGTAAAGCAATTCTGTATTTTGAGTTATAAGAAAGTCACAAATATCTCAAGTCAAGTGTGATTATACACAAAATTTAGATGGTCAAATAAATTTGCAATCAGTTGAAAGTGTTCAATTTTGGTTTCACTAGCATGGATAATGCTATTTTACCAGATGTGTCTAATGAGCCACTTTACCTCTCTAAAAGCTGTATGGTGATCTCAACTGAAAGGATGTCGGGGTTTGGGGCGTGAATTTATGGCTGTGAGCGTGAGAAGAGAAGAAAGGTGAACAGCCGAGAGAACAAGGAAGGAAAGATGGGGAGGAAATGAAGTGATAAGGAGACAAGAGGAGGGGAAGTGAAGGTGACAAAAGAGGAGAAAATAAAAGAGAAGAAAGAACAGAGGAGATTGGGAGGGAAGAACACGAGGAGAGATGAGAAAAGAAGAGAGGAGGAGAGGAAAGGAGAAGAAATGAAGAAGTCTGAAAAGAAGAGGAAAGGAGAATGGATAAGAGTAGAAGAAAGGGAAAGGGGGAGAGGGAAGATGAGGAAATGTGATACTTTGAGTGTCTTGAAAAGAGCTCAAATAAACTGGTTAATGTACAGATTCACCATGAAATGTCCAACGTACAAGTGGACTGATCAGATTCCCTCCAGTGGCACTAGGTTAATAATGTCACCATTTAGCATTGCACACGCACACACACATACACACACAGACATACACACACACACACACCTGCCCCCCCTGTGCATACCTCTCTTTAGAAAAACACACGCTTCATTCTCTCTTTCTCTCTCTCCCTCTCTCTCTCTCTCTCTCTCTCATACACACACACACACACACACACAACATTGTTGACAATAGTAGATTACAAGGTGTGAGAGGCGGTGAGATCGGAAAGCCACTTTTCAGTCCGTTTGACTAACTCTCGGTCATGTGACAGCCACACGACGATGACCTTGGAGGTCAAACAACAATTGTGTCTCTTGTTCTATTATGCAGGCACATGAAACCATATTCTACTACAAAAAACTACTGGAGAAAACATATTCTATTACTTTCATATGGGGTCCACCAGAGGTAGACCCCATATGAAGCTTTAAACTTAGAATTACACATGGGTAACTTTTTGGGGCAACACAGATAGGCAATATTCCTTTCTGCCTGAATAGGAATTTGAAAATGGGATAAAAATCTGTGTAGGTAAAATGGTATCAGTAAAAATACTGTTGGGTCTAGTTGTTAGTAAACTTGTGCAAATACATTGCCAGTCATGGTCTTCAAGGTCTTCAGAGAATACCAGGTGCTGACCTGCTGAAATAAATATATTTCTTTCTGAATGCTATTTGTTAAAAAGCGGTGGGTGTGGAGCAACATTTTCATGGAAAGGAATGAGCTTTCACTGTCCTTTAATGCACAAGATTAGAAAGAGGGAATGCTGTACCTGAGGTTAGAGACGTGAGCATGCAATTGAAAGGTTGTCCGTTCGATTCTCTACACCATTAAATTTGGAGGAGCTCCATAAACACTGCTAATGCACTCTCAGACAAGGCATTTATTTAATCCCTGGCCTACCAGTGGAGCTGCTCACTGGCCAACAGCAGAAGGTGAAAGTTCTGGGCAGGTCAACATTGTTTAGATAAAGGGTAAAAAAAAAGGATGCACACATAAATCGTCACCTTTATCAGTATTTCCAGACTGACAAAAAGTGCTGAAATACATTTTCTGCATTAAAAGGTGCTGAAACTTTTTTTGTTGAGAGGACTGTTGTCATTCCTTTTGTTGCTGAAGATAAATCCAGTGACCTTGAAAGGCAAACAGACCAGCCAGATAAGATCAGGTTACTGATTCAGTTGACTGTTACTGTACAGGTTTCCAGGTGTGGAATGTGCAAATTGTGAAATATAGTTTTCCACTTTGGCCTTTTAACATCTCTTTCTAATATAATTATTATTATAATTATAAGTTATCTAATTTAGTCTACGATGGATTTGAACTCAGTACTACAATCGTCTGTGCCATAGCCACTGAGCCCCCAAATTGTAAGCGATGGAAGTGGTGGTGGGGCGGCGGGAAGGGGGGTGTGGGGCTGCTGCTGAAGGGATTCTGAGGAAACACTGCTTTTAGGCTGAGAGAGCACAGAGTTCAAAGCACGAATCCGGTCACACTGCTGGATTAGTGGCACCGTAGCTCCATCTACCTCTCACTGGAATAAAGAGTACTATATTATAGGTGGACAAGACCTTCATCAAAATCCTTTTTATGCCTCCTAGTAACAACAAAACCATTTCTGTTCTTGTGACTTCAGTGGGCTGGAGTGTGTGGGCAGAGAACTTCCTGCTTATATCCTTTGTCATTTCTCTCTCATCTGGTCTGGTCCCACTGCCTGTTGTCTAGGAAAGTAGAACGTGCAAAGAAATAATCTTACAAATCAAAGACAGACAGATTTATGTCAGAGGTAAGGAGATAAATAAGGAGATGTAATCAACTGAAAGGACAAAGCTCTCCTCTCCTTCTCTCTTTCCCTTTCACATCCCCCCTATCTCTCTCTCCTTTTAATCTCCACCTCTCTCTCTCTCTCTCTCTCTCTCTCTCTTCCTCTCTCTCTCTCTGTGTATTTAAACTACAGGGACATGAAGTTCCTGATTAAATTCCTGATTAAAAGACAGACCTGTGCTGAAGTATGCAAGAGCTCAGCTGACATCAGTTTATTATTGCACTGGCATTTCTTAAATGAGAGAAAAACAGAAGCAGAACCAGTCAAGAACAGCACTGTGAAGGGCAACAAGACTTTCTAACAAGTCGAGGAAGTTATCATGACCACCTGTATCCAAGCGCTCTCTTTCCTTCTCTGAATCTCTGACAGTTTTCTGCTCCAGTCTGCTGTTTGTCTCACTCTTACCATCTTCAACATCTTCATCAAGAGCTAATATTGTATTCTTTTACCCACAATGCCACTCAGATTCTTGTTACACCAAGCGCTCAGTGTCATGCTGAGTTGGATGATCAGAAATCCTCAGTGACTTATTTTATGACCCAATAAAATCATATTGCAGCCAGTGGGGTTCGAGCTGTGATGTTGAAAACCACAGCCATGAAACACTCTGCACTCTGCATTTCAAGTGAATAATTAAGCAATAGGTCACGACAGCTGTTAGCTGTGATATAATAACCATATACCACGGCCTGAAGTGAGCTATTGCTTTTATAAAATGGTTACCAAGTATGGCAATATGAAAGTAATAGACACACTCAAATCTAAATAGTTTTTATTAATAAATAATAATGTTCAAAATAAAATAGGCCCTCCTGGCTGCCTGCACATAGTGTGAGGCGGTTGCTAAGCAACGTACACACTAGCAGCTAGCATATTTCTTTTTTCATCATCCATTTCATTAGCTAGCTAACTTTGTTTGTTAGCTAGCTAACTATCGTAGTTTGTTAGGCTAATGTTTTTTTTCTCAGACGCAGAGTGATACTGAATTGTGCAAAGGAAGTAGACGTCATAGCCATGGTATATGGTTAATATACCACGGCTATGAACCAATCAGATTGCTTGATTTGAGCTACCCGTTTTATAAGCTTCATTAACTTTAAGTCCTTCTAGTCTTTTTTTTTTTATTTATCAAACTACAAGATAACTCTAACCTGAAACTTTAAATTGATGCAATATGGATTCTATATGTTGAAGAACCAATGTTCTTTAACATATAGAAAGATTAATTTCTCTTTTCTTCTCTTTGACTGCAAATTACACAGAAACAAAGCATCTTCTTATGGCTGTCTAGACCAAAAGGGAAAACAAATCTGTTTTTTATGAGATCAGCTTTGCCGTGAGAAGAAATCTGACATTTTGTGCCTGTGTGAATCCAGTCTGATAAACCACAGAGACTGCTTAATAAGCTACATGTGATTCAGTCTGGAATGTAATCATCATCCCTCACAGAGCGGTGGCTCCCTGATATCTGCATCATGCTGGGTGCACACAGCCGTCATGGCATGGTAAAGTCATTCTGTAATTCCACTGAGCTGCTGCACCAACAGTTTGAGAAGCTCTGCAGCAAACGAATCACAATGGAATCACATGTGCAACAGGTATCACCTAAAAAAACTGGGAGGGTAAGTGAGTGTAAGTGAGTGATAGTACTCACATGTGCCTGTATATGTAATGCAAAGTAATGTAAATGTGATGTAGTTTGTGAATGTGCAATACATGACACCCTATCTCCTTCTCTCTGTTTCACTCGCCATATATTAATGAATAAAGAAGAAAAACCCCTTCAACATATAGATCTCTGATGCTCTGTTCCTGCAGTGCGCATTGGATTGGAGCCACAGAACTGGAATAGATAGAGAGGACATTCCCATTCAAATCAATAATCTCCAATTGGGCGGTAATTGGGGCTAATTTGGGAGGTACAAGAAACACATAATTAATAAATTGGTCATTGTGGATTTCGATGGCAGCCATTTTTGCAGCATTTGTTGCATTGCTTTCGCCAAGTAACTGTCAATTTTGCCAGCTGATCTCGGACATCTCACCATGCTGATGTTATGGATGGCACCAACATTTTCTTTGACATATAGAAAGACTAATTTCTCTGTTCTTTTTTTTTTTTTTTTTTTTCACGTGTTGGTTCCAGAGAACAGGCAGCAACTTGACACCCAAACAACAACCTGATCAAACTCTTAATCAGTCCAGAACTAGTTGTGTTGATTATTTCAACTTTCTGAGTTTGCTGCTCTGCATGTGGAACAATGTACAAATAGAACAATGCTCGTTTTTGTGACAACATGATGAATGTATTTCAACTCTATAGTTATCTGGAAGGAGATTATCATGACACCAGCATGTTCCCATTCCATCCATACAAACTCCTTGTGTTTCATAATGAACTGGCAAGTACAAGAGCAAAGAGAATGGGTCCTTCTGTCAGCACCAACCCCCTCTGTCCTTTTTGAGTAGATGGATGGAGGTGTGGGGTCTGTGGTGAGAATGAGCTTAAAGTCGCTGGTGTGGAAGCGTCTGTCATGATGCTGCTATGACAGTGTCATGTTGGCATGCAAGGTTTACATGACATCAGTGGTCTGTTCTCTGTTCTGGTCTTTATGTGTGTGTGTGTGTGTGTGTGTGTGCGCGTGTGTGTGTGTGTGTGTGTGTGTGTGTGGGGGCCCCTCATCGGTATGTCATTTTCTGTCCTTACAGAAACAATGGACTTGTTGGAAGTGTCAGAAGTCCCATTTCAAAACCAACAATACCATACATGGCTCTAAAGGCCGGTATTTCTCAAAGACCAGACTGGGACCAACTGGTGGATTATACAGCAGAGCTGAATAACAAATACAACAGCCTTGTTAGGTTCAGCGGCTCATTCAATAGTACACAAAATAATTTAGTTACAAGAAAACATATTTTTAAAATATAATATGGATCCCCTGAGGAAGAGATTAACAAATCCCTGCTGTAGGTCACACACACACACACACACACACACATACACACACACACACTTGTATTGACTACATTTGTTCCCTAACCCACCTTCTTTCTGAAGTTTGCTCCATTCCCATCTATGATGTCACAACAAAGATGTCATGTGATTTTGATCTTATGGTCTCACTGCTACGGGTTAGTAACAGTAATGTTGATTTTCACTCAAGAAAAAAAACGTAAGATGTAACAAACCTTTGTATGTATGTCATAGGCTACATTCACTTCAAACAAGCTGACTTGCATCCACATTTTTATAGGGGGAAATCTGGGAAAAATTGGGGGATTGAGAGAAAAAATATACAGACAAAAAGAGCACCTGAGGATACTGAAATTATTCACCCACCTCTCTCACCCACCCTGCTAAATCTGAACATCTCACAGGCTACATGGTTGCAGCTCTGGCTGAGGTGATCATCATTCATAATGATGGCCAAGCTCCTCCTATTCATGTTCAGTATGTTAAAATATTGCATGAAAGAGCAGCAGTCGTCTGCATCATGAAGGCAGTCAAGTGTCTTAAAAGTTGGCTCTAGGCTCTGACGTGCTCATGTTTCATGGTTATTGCCTTGGTATCTGCTGCCATCTTCTGACCAGAAAGCAACATAACAGCAAAGTTTCTTGTTCCCAAGGCTGACTGTTAACAAACTCTAACACTAAAATAACACGGAAAAAATGACATAAAAAACGTTTTCGTAAACTCAAATAAAAATATATTATAAGCTTTACAAAAAAAGCTAAATTAATTTGAGCCTAAAATCTTAGCCGTCAAAAGCAATTGAAATAAACTGAACCTGAATTATTTCTCGTTTTCCTTAGTTTTCCATATTATGTGAAGTGCAAAGAGAAAACGTAAACTGTCACAACACATTTTTTCTGCCAGTATGAACGTTTATGCAAAATAAATTCTAAAGATAAATTAACATATCCTTTCTGGAAACAAATTAAAATTACATGGAAATCAAATTTGAAAATAAATGAAATGAATAAATAAAAACACTGCTTCATATTACAACTAGCCTACCTTAGTGCATAATATTTTTCACCTTGGTAAGTGTGAAGAGAATGCAGTCAGAGACCCTAAAGGGGAATACCACTGAATTTCATCTTGAAAATAGATTTTTCTTTTGTCCTAGGACAGTTCATTCACTATCCACTACGAACAGAAACAAGTGAAAAGAGGTTGTCCTTGTTCTTTAGGCTATCTGTGAAGTAATAGCCTAATAGCTTGAATGCTGCCCACATATTACTCCCATGCTTGCTTAGGCCTAAATAAAGGCATAATCATCCTTTAATCTCTCCTAAATCATTTAATCGTCATAAATTATAATCATCATTTAATGGCCGAAGCCCCACCTATCTGAACTGTAGCTGTTACTGAACCAGCTCTCTGTACATCTGGACGGCATCAGATCAGTGTCTCTATAGCCTACTCTCACATCGTTTTTTGAGAGAGTTGTGTCACATTCATTTTGATTTCGAACATGTAATTTTGTCCAAATGGAAGATCTTTCTTATTTCAACAACTCGGTGTATTCCCCTAATATTGACCGAGTGGAGTGTGTCGTATCTTGATCTTGACCTGCGAGTGGCAGCAAAACCCCTCCGGCTCATAATTACCGCAGTAGAAGAAGTCGCTCTATTGTGTCGCTGGCCGCTCAGTGTGAACGTTTCGGTTTGGATACGGAGAAAACTTCGACTTTCACCTCCGGCAATGTTCAAAACAGAAAAACTGAAAGCGTTGGTCAATGAGCGACTGAAAGCAGCTGCCGAGGAGATATTCGGCCTCTTTGAAAGAACCATAAAAGACTATGAGGAGGAAGTTTCACGTTCAAAGCAGGAGCTCGACCGACAGCGGAGGCTGCTGTCTGGGCGGAAAGGTAACGGCAGTTTCCTCACCTAACTTTAACCTGACAACGGAAAGAGTTGGTCTCCAGGCTGCCGCTCACGAGACAAAGCCGGACCTGTTTTAACTGCAGTAGCATCTGTTTAGATGCATTTTAGCCTCCAATCTAAGCACCATTCGGGCCACTCCCTCTAGATTCAGTCCGCGTTACACGGTAGACAACAACTAGCGCCATTTCGCATCCCTGAGCGTATTCGAACGGGGGATGCAAAATGGCGGTCACAAATCACGGCATTGTGCCACAAAACGGTTGTGTCCTGTACACCGAAGACAGACTACCTTCCTTTAGCCTTGATGCCCAAGTGGAAACCTCTAAATAAGGTGGACTGTTTATAGACGGGGGCATAACGAGGACTGCAGGCTATTTGAGAGGCTTAACCTGACCCCGATGACCCGATAACCCTGTTGCATGGAGAGAACATCAAACAAACCATAGATGCTATTCTGTGTAGTGTGTTTGAGTGCGGTATGTCTGCAGACCTTGCCCACAGGACACTCAGGAACCAGGGCTGCATCCCAAAGCTTTATCACTCCTCCTTTCCTCCCCTCTACCACTCCTCTTGTACCAGGAAGTAACTTGGATGAGGGGAGGAATGGAGAGGAGGAGGAGGGGAAGTGGAGGCCATTCGGAACAGTTTATTTGCTACTCCATCATCAGAAATGCTATTGATGAAGTGGCCCAGTCATAACCGATGTAGCCTGAAACCATAGTACGACTGAAAGCCAATCAAAGTTTTTATACAAATTTTTAGATTTTGCCTGTGCTGTCATCCTGCCAATGTTCATCTGATAATTAACATGGCTGTACAGTAGATCACATTTATATTCCCCCACTTGATGTCATCCTCTGGGCGTGATCACAGTGAGCCCCCCCCCCCTAAATTTGACTGCCTGGGGAGGAAACACCTGTGCATCCTCTGTCAAGGAGACTTCAGGAGCGGCTTCTGAGGCTGAGTGGTGTGAGCATGATCCATGTCCACTGTGCATTTTCACACTTAAACTCAAACCTACTAGCAGACTTCAATTTATATGAGGTTATATAATTTTTTTTCCCATATAAGATTATTTTTTCAGGAATGTTTACCTTTATTTGAACCCAGGACATCACATTTACATGGTATGCGTCTTAGACACTGAGACGCCTCGAAGGTTATGGTTTTTGATTGTTAGTGTTTATGCCTATCACCACAAATTAACATTTATTTGACTTGAAAATGCATTTAAAACAAAAGTGCTGAAGTCTGATTTCCCTAATTTATTGGCAAATGTTACATAACTCTTAGATCATCACTCAAACCCCTTTTTGAATTATTAGGATCCACAGGTAGGCTAGGCTATATGTGATAAACAAGTAATCCATAACACACCTTGTGTTTAAATAAAATCTCAAGTTTTGCTGAAGATTGGAAGTGTGGTTCAAGTGACAATGGTGCCAGTTTTTAAAATGCAATGTGTAAGTAATGTGCAGGTTTAATGAAAAATGTACTGAAAGAATCTACTATAGCTGGTTAACTTGAGGATCAACAGAAGTAGGAATTGTAGTAGTGTTAGCCTTGCTAGGCTGATTTTTGCAATAGATATCCTGGCAGTGGACTCAGGATGTCTAGTGCTGAGCTTTAAAGGTCTGAGGCTGGAGCCCAATAGGCTGCAGCCACACACCTGATCACAGGTAACAGAAGGAAACAGAACGTTGTTTGATGCAGGCTTAGAAGGAAATGTCACACTGGAACTGAAATCCACACACAGACTCAGGCTTACTGCACCCAACATAACTTAACAAGCTTTTTGCAGGATCAGTAGCTATTTTTTCCCCAGGTTGTTTATGGTCACAGCATGAGCTTCCTTGAAAAATTAGAAGATTGAGATTCAGTAATATTTTTGTCAGGCAACTGAAAACCACCGCCAGCTTCGCTACTAATCCAAAATTTGCAATTTCTCCAGCTTTTGTTTGAAGAGATTGTTTGGGCTGTATTGGATGAAAGCCTATATTAAGAGTACTGAGTTCCTCTCACAAACAAAAATGTATTCCCATAAACCTTCTTATATAATGGTAGCCTACAACACTGTTATTGTAATCAAATAAATAGTTGAATTAATTGATGCTAGAATCAGAATGCCATGTTATCCCTTTAAACATCCATCCATATTAATCACATTTTATAAGTGCTAACAGTATATCTAGCCATTAGATGTGCGTGTGCCGCATTATGCTGGCATCTTTCTTACCACCTCAGCCCTTTTCTGGACAGAAATAAACCCTGCAGTAATGTCTTTTCCATGGTAACAAATGTAATTAAAAACTGTACAAAGCAACTAAGGCAGCTGCATAAATCCAGGCTGAGGCAAGTGTGATGTAATGGTTAAAGTTGAGATTAGGTTTAGGTGTCAATAATGAGCCAGGTTAAGGCTAGCATTTGCCAGCATGAGACAAAACTTGCATTAATCTCTGGATCTTTGTGTCAACAAGCAAACACTTGGGCCCTTTCATCCCCTTTCACCCAAAAGCCACGAACCCCTCATAACACTTTAGTTACAAGAATGCTCTCTCTTACCATCGAGTGCTCCTTGTAAGTTCCTTTTTGCAAGTTTGGAAGTCGTAATTATGATGTGTCAAGTATTCATTTGCTTTATGTCAGATATAACAAAATGAGTGTTGTATTGAAGCATTTTTTGTGACTCTTTATGCATTTTCAATATCAATTCATTCATTTATTAGCTAATAGTTGTTGTTGTTGTAATAGATGTTCTACATTGTCAATATTTATTTTAATGCGCTTGTTAGCATTGCGTGCAGTTGCACATCACAAAGCAACACTCACAGCAGAACCGTTCATTTCACAAGTAAGCAATTTGGGCTGCTCATATTGACCAATTTGTTGGGTCATTAATTGTATGTTTTTGTAATTCACAATTCAATTTCCAAAGAATATGAGGAAAAATATTTTGTTGTTGTTCATGTTGTGTTGTGCATAAGAAGTCTGTAGTTACACTAGTGCTTTCCCACCTTTTGATTAGCAGATTACACATCTTAAATATGCTTAAACCTGAGAAAACATGAACTAGAATACATTTTCAGATTCTGCCTGTTAACAAAAACGTCTTCATCTAGATGCATGTTTAAAGTCAGATGTGCAAATCAAAATTTGTATCCGATGTGACTAGAGCCTGAATCCCTTTCCTCATTTGTCATTGTGTCCAGCCCCCCCGCAGCTCTCTGTTCAGGAAGAGGAGGTTCCTTCTGAGCAGCAGCAGTGTGAGGAGAGGAGGAGCAGCCCGGGCCACGAGGACCAAGAGCCTCCGCTGATTAAACAAGAACAGGAGGAACTGTGGACCAGTCAGGCAGGCGAGCAGCTTCATGGGCTGGAGGAGGCTGATACCAAAGATTCCATGTTCAATATAATTTATGTGCAGAGAAGTGAGGAAGATGGAAGACGGTCTCCACATCAAAGCCAAACCGTAGAAAATAAAGAGGGAGAGCCTTTACCCAGCACCTCAACTGAACAGATGAAAGCAGAACCTGATGAAGAGGGCTGTGGTGTGTCAGAACCAACCAGTGACTGTCAGTCTTTTTCCTCACACCGCTCTGTAGTCGAGAGCGAAGATGGCGACAGTGATGACGACTGGAGAGACAGCGGAGGACCTCAGTCGGGTCTAAACAGAAAGAAAGCACAGCAAGCTGGAGAGACAGCAGAGAGACCATACAGCTGCAGCGTTTGCAACAAGAACTTCAGGATTAAATCCATTCTGACGCGCCACATGAAGACGCACACGGGAGAGAAACCCTACAGTTGCAGTGTTTGCGGTAAAAGTTTTATTCAGCGGTCCTATCTGCAGACTCATATGAATTCTCACTCTGGACAGAAACCATATACTTGTAGTTTCTGCGGCAGAGGATTCACCCAAGTTGGGAACATGAATGCCCACATAAGAATCCACACGGGAGAGAAACCTCACAGCTGCACTGACTGTGGTAAAAGTTTTAGAGAGAAAGCAGATCTTATCAAGCACACAATAATTCATACTGGTGAGAAACCGTACAGTTGCACTATCTGTAATATAAAATTCAGCGCTCAGTCCAATCTGACACGCCACATGAAGACTCATTCAGGAGAAAGGCCATACAGTTGTGTTGTTTGTGGTAAAAGATTCATACGACGCTCCCATTTAAACATCCATATGAAGACTCATGCAGGAGAGAATCAGTAGACTTTTATTCAATAATTTCTAAGCTAGAGCCTATGTAATGTTCTGCTCTACAATGGAGATCAACATCACATAATACATAACAAATTGTCACAGCAGACGTTAGGATGCTTGTATGAGGACTCATATTTGAGGAGCATTTTCTATGCAACAAACCTTGTACCACGTCTTGTCTGTAAGTCATTGCTGTATGATAATTACTAAGCACCACAATTTGGTGCTTCCAGTCAAATTGCATCAATTCTGTTAAATGAATATGTCACTGGAGGAAACACTATCAGTGTTGTTGCATTCAGCTTGACTTGAGTTTGGCTAAAAGACTAAACATTTATGTGCATGGCTATTGGTTGCATGCCAGACAGACAACCCACTCAAACCTAACTCAAAACAGCAAACTCTGGGTTAGCAATCTGTTTGAGCGATCTAGCTAGATTGCTATAACAGAGACAGTCAGTCACCTGCACCAAGTCATTTCAATGCTTTCAATACAAAAGGATTGAAAGTTTGCACTGGTTACCTCAACATGTTGCGGTACTCTGTCGTACAGACCTGATTTGATTGGTGCTAAAACAGTACTGACCATTGGTACTCTGCCCTGTATTGGACATTTCCAAACAGGCCTAGCCATAGCCAGCATGTTTTCATATAAAATCACTAAATAAATTAATAACAAGGGGCAATACAGTATATTTCTCCACATATTATTGTAGTCTCCAAATTTTTGTTTTGTGTTGATTCACTCAAACAAGACATTGACCCCCTAGAAATCTAGTAGGGGTCCAATTCGATCCCCTCCAAAATCATCCTGCTTCAAATTCTGCTTGTACTAGTTCTCCAGTGTTCATATCAATTTGTCAGTAGTTGTTAGCAAATATTTCTGCCACTTACTGGTTATCACAATGATTTTATCATGACATGTTTTGCCAAATCTTTTAAACTGTTTCAGTAAGCGACTCCAATAAGATGTTACTGTGGTTAGTTTAGGTCTATTTGAGTCTATATTTCAGAATGAAATCTGTGGTGAATACAATGTTTATTTGATAACTGAAGATATTTAAATGCATAATGCATAATTATTTTTAAAACAACATTACTATCATTTACATACATTAAATTGTTAATGATGTTGTGAATTTCACTGTCCTACACATTCAGTGCTTTTAAGTAAGCTTATATATTCTCTGGGTGCTATCAGTTTTATAAGATTAATATGGTGCTGTATTTATGCTGGAAATGTTTTTTTTTTTTTTAAATAAACCTACAAATATATTACATGGGTGTAACAAGCTTTGTAACTAAATCCATCACACGCTTTATATTTGTTGCTATGTTGTGTATGGAGAACTTTACACAGCTGTTATTACAGTTTTTCTCAGTCGCTTTGGTACATTTCTCGAATCATCCTCGACATTTGCAAAACAGTAAGTGCATTTCTCAAAACAATTCGTACAAATAGCAAAACACCATGGATTACCTGCAAAAGCCAGTCTCTTGCTCAAAATCCTTAGTTCATCTCTCAAAAGTAAATATCTGTGTCAATGAACATGTCAGTGCCATCAGAATGACAAGTCCTTGTGTCATTGTGTACGGATAAGACAGTCAAATTGCTTAGTCATGTTGTCAATATAACAGTGTACTCTGGAGGGATGTTCTGATGTAAACTATGGCTAAAGTTTTGAAGACAATTATTGTAAATTGTAAGTTACACCTTAATGTATGTGGGAGATTGATTGCAAGAGACTGGACAGGATTCACATTTATGCTTTTACTGTTTGTACTGTAATTTGTTGACAGACCATGTCATCGCGATACATAAAAGAAAAAGACACAACTGTTTTACAGCACTGCATAGCACAAAGGAAAAAAATACAAAATTAGAAATGTAAACATAGGAAACACCCTTAGGCAGAACAGTACATGCAGCACTGTATGGGGAATTACAGTGCAGTCTTTCTATACCTAACGTTCCTGTCTTGTAACACTGTGTTGTGCTCTGTCTATATATACTTGCCAATTGAAGGTCCATGAGATGCACCTCTGAGCTATTTTAGAGAACTGGTTGATCATTGGTTGATCTAACACTTCACACATTCCCCTTCATTAGTGAGAATCAAGTCAAGATTCACCTGAGAGCAATTCATCAATTCAGGACACATTTATAAAAAAAAGTCTAATAGAAATGTATAGAAAATATGCTTGACAGATTATGACAACTGGTTCAACCATTTTGCATGTAATGACTTGTGCAATGAACTAATGCCTAGATGTTTTGGGGAGTAAGACTATTCAACAGAGAACCAGTATAATACATTTTGATCAACATGACATAAGCAATTGATAATGTAGGAAACAGCAGACAATTGCACATAATCATTTGCATGAATGTGCGAAAGCATTTGCAATTTGTTCAAAAGAATGAGAAATTGCTTTTATGATGTGCACAAGTGACTAGATGATGTGGAGGTTGAACAAGTACTTTTGAGAATTTCAATTCTGATCTGAGAAATGTACCAAAGTGACTGAGAAAAACTGTAATATTATTATTAACTATTAATATAGATGACGTGAAGCTTAAATGAGTTTCCAGGAAATCTCCACCTCTGGAAACTCGTCTGTGGGATTATTGCTAGCAACTGTAGTGTGAAAGTGAATCTGCGCATTCCATGATGAACAGGACAAAGCAAGTTCAATGACCGACTTTTCACACAGGCACTTAATCTATGAATCTCTTTCATTTCATGGTAACTTTTTATTTCCTTGCATAAAATCTTACCGTGCAGCTTTCATACACTGGGTAACTCTGACAATATGAAACAATATGCTGCTCTGTGATATATTCAATAACAAAATCTCCCTGTAGGTTTCTGATAAATAATCCACTAAATACACAGTTGGCCTCCTGAAGGTGTTGTGGGCCTAACTCAACATAACATCTGTAATGAGAAAAGTGTCCACTTAATAACCCCAATGACAAACCAGCTCTCACCCAACCTCCTTTTCCTCTAACATTCAGGTTTATACACAGGTGCTCACTCAAATCTTGTACTTGAAAATGTATGTGGAGGAATTGTGTATAAAAATTATAAAAGAGTAAAAGAATTTCAATTCTTCATTGCCAGAAGGCTCAACATTACAAGTGATGATTGTAGATGCTATCTTTTAATTGACTTGAGTGTTAGTCACAACACCACAGCCCAGCTTTGGTTATATGAGCAGTAGGCATTCTACGCAATAAAAATTCAATCAAAGCAAAATTCTCTCTGTTCAGTTCTGGCAGAATGTATCTATTTGCAAACAAACTATTCAAGCAAGGCCAAGCTATTCTCTACACTGAGCTGTCCTACTTTCAATTGACATTCTTTGAGATTTTGTCTTATATTATTGAGTTAGACATAACTGTTTTGAAAAGACCTCAGTGTAGACTAGTGCAGCAGATTCTAACTCAATCACAGTTAAGCTATTCAGTTAGGACTGTAAACTGAATAATAAGCTTGTTTCAGTACAGGGGACACCGAAGAGAAACCATACAGTTGCAGCATCCGTGGCAAAACATTAAATTTGATTAAAGACTCATGAGGACTCACACAGGAGAAAAAAACATCCAGCTGCAGGGTTTGTGGGAAATAATTCAGCTGAACTGGAGAAATTAACAACACATGAGCACTCGTATAGGAGAGAATTTGCTTCTTTTTCCTTCTTATCAACAATTCCTTTTTTTCCTGAAAACAGCAGTTTAAAGAACACGATGCAAGTAGAAGAGAAACCATACAGCTGCTGTCATTTACACAAAGGGCACATGACAATTCACATGGCAAGGACACCTTAGAAAGTTCATACAATCTTAAGAGAAATGGGTGCAAGAGCCATTGTTTAGCACTAATGATTCTAACAAATGGCAAAACAGGGTACTTTTTATCTGTGGAGATTTATCTGTTAGTTGCGATCTCTACGAAGTAGGCCTATCTCTGAATGTAGTGTCAGCGTTGCTATGCCACTGACAGGAAGTATAGTTTGACCTGTTAGCTGGAGACTGGAGGGTCCATCATTGCTGCCCATGTGCCCTTGAGCAAGCACAGAGGCACTGATTGCAGCAGGGTGACGCTCTGTCAGTCACCCAGACTCAGCCTCCACTCTGGTTTCTCTGATGAAAGGGTGCTGTGTGTCTGTATCTACAAGGGATATGTGAGGAGACAAACTCCAATTTCCTGCATGGTTAATTAAATTATCATAATCTACGTCTCACCCTTTCCTCCAGGTGCACACTCTTGAATGATGAATCAAGTGAAGCACTCCAGATTTTAACTACAACAAACCTTTTTTTGTGTTTTTAAATAATGAAGAACAAATTCAACTACTCCTGAGGCTGGTGGATGTTCTACAAAACTCCAAAGACTGAAAAACAGACACAAGTGGCAATTTAGAAAGGTGTTTTTCTGTATCAGCAGCTGAATTTGTTCTTTCTTTCTACCTTTTTTCTGGTTCCTGTACCGTGGTTGTGAAGTGAGCGCCCGACAGTTTTGTTTTTCTTGGGAAGATTTTTCAAAGTAATGAAATAAAACAAATTAATTCTTCAAACTGCTACTGTTTGGCAAATGATAAATTGTTTGTAGAACCTGAAAGCTTTAATCCCTCATGTTATGATACTAAATAATAAATAATTAAATGTTTATGTATGAAACTCAGGTAATACACTTATTTAGAATAGTGATAAACAATAGAATTTGGGAAGTTTCTGGACAAGAAGTGCCGCAGTCTGTATTTTTTGTGCTGAAGCGCGCCTTCGCCCTCTGTCCTGCTGTAGCAGTAAACCTGCGCGTGTTCGCGATGTCGTGACCGCGGGCTGGAAACTCTGGGGCAGAAAGCAGTCCGCCCCGGTGTAATGTTTCTTCTCCACCACTGTCCTCCGGGGGCGCTAATCAGTGTCGCCGTACGCTAAGCCTGTATAGGCTAAACTATTAGAATATTGCAGAAGAACAAGTACAATGCGTTCCTTACAGAGAATAATAAACCCACTTCATCTTTTTCCAAAGGGCTTGTATTTTAGACTCTCTTTTGCACTTCAGGGGACAATTAAATTATTAGATTAGATTTTGGGGATTTTTGGAAAGTTTGCTTGTTGATGTTTCCCCTGATGCTGTTATTTTCTTTTGTATTCTGCCACTTTCGGTTGACACAGGAATGAAGTTGGAATGAAGTTGAATGAAGTATCTCCATATGAAAAAGTGGCCACAAGAAATAGTCTTGATAGGGCTTCATATCGTAGTAGTGAAATTACGTGTTCTGTTCGGCAATATTAAAATCATTCCACTGACGTTTTGGCCCGGAAAGGCAGATTGTAAAGAATATAATGGCTTACATTCTGATGCAGGACTTTGTGGGCAAAACGACGATGGAATGATATTAACTGTGTAGAAAAAATAAATACATTTATATTGTGAGCAGAGTGATGCCTCTTCACTTGATCTGATGGAGCAGAGCAGTCAGTGAGCACAGGGCCGTTAAAGTGTGAATCATAATGAAGAAATTCATGGTAATCAAACCATGGGCTAGATGTCCAATCAACACCTACTGGTCTGGTGCCGATAGAGAGAGAAAAGAAAAAAGAGGATGTGCAGCAAATGACAGGTATGATATAACGCCAAGCAGGAATACATGTGTAAAAAGTTAATAGCTTAACAAACGGTCAATAGCTTTGTTGCCACTGCTTCCAAAAAGCACAGACATCTGTCCTTCAGTTAGTTATGTAAAGACAATACTTTGTCCATTTGCCTCAGTGTCCTGTATGCTTGTAAGTATGTAATCTTTCTCTGATATTATTACAGCACTATATTTTCGTCTGTGCTGATTTTTAAAGGTAGGTTAGGCCTAGTCGTTTTGCAGCTAAACTTAAACTTAATTCTTCACCGTATTGGATGGCTTGCATCTTGTCTGAAACGTTTCTTTGCACGGCTCATTATCCTATACCGTGATGGAACGGGTACTGTGCTGGCTTTTTGTATGTAGGCTACTTTATAATTAACATCGTTTCAAGCTAAAACCAGTCAGTGTTGTAGCAGGGCTTGGAGAAAAAACACACTTAGCTCTTAAAAAGGACCAGTGCACCGCAAAAAATAAATGACTGGAAACCAGATAATATCAGTGCAGTTAGTTGGAAGGAAAATAGAACTACATAAAACACTGTAATTCGAAGACGGAAAATATTATTATTGTTATTATATTATTATTAATGAGAAACAGGCGAAACTAGATAGATTGGCTGAAAGCCTGCTGTAACCAACACATAAAGTCTGATCTGTGGCTTAGCACCTGAGTCATTCTTTCTTTATTTTCAGATAGCCTTTTTAAAAGTTACTAGAAATGAGTATTGCAGAACTGTTTTTTGAAAAAATGTCCTCCTGCAGAGCATGCCCCCAGACCCCAGTAGTCAAATCTGTCCCCCCCAATGGCCAACTGCTTCCTACGGCCATGGCCTCAACACTGGAGGTTTAATGGAGCCAGCAGTGTAAGTCCTCCCTTTAGTGTAGCTAAGTGTTTGTTTACACTAGTCTGAGACTCGGTTAAGAAAATCGTTATTCATATATAATTCAGTTAACTTGTGTTTATGTGAGGGTTATTGAAAAACAATTATGATTTTTTTTATGGCATCGTTATGATAAAATCTGTGATGGGTATATGACTTGCTATTTAATAAAAGCAGTAGAAAAGACAATTCAATATAGGAATACTGGTAATATATATGTATGTATATATATATATATATATATATATATATATATACAGTATATATATGTATGTATGTATGTATATATATGTATATATATATATTATAATTCTACTGAAGAGGGAAACATTGTGGAAATGGAGAGCCACGGAGAGAACTTTGAATTGGTTAGCCTTAGGCCAAAATCAGGTCTGATATATAATCACTGGCCAACTTGATGCTGCTTGGTAATATTTCAAGGACTGTAGATAGAAACAATTAACACTTGAGTAAATGAAGGCAAAATATATTGAATGCAGGTCTCTAAGATAAATGAATAATTACCATCCCATCATGCTAAGGGTCATTTATTAAAATGCTGGGCAGACTCAGTTGCAGGTTGCAGTTGAGAACAATGATTAAGATAAGATAAGATAAGATATCACTTTATTAATCCCCTTGGGTAAATTCGGGTGCCACAGCAGCAACTGGCAGAACAGTACCAGGGAAAAATAAGTACAGAAGATAATAAAGAGAAGAGGTAATAAGATAAAAAAATAAAGGTGATGACTAATGACGTTGGCATGTAATTCTGAGAGAAAGCAACACTTGACCAGCTCTTTAATTAGGATGCATTTTCCTGACACGGTTTAGGTCTGCTGACCCCCTTAGAGGACAAGGTAACTGCCAATAAATACAATTCATGGAACATGAGTGATGAGTGTCCATCCTCTGGTAAAGCAATGGATAATTAACTTAATGGAATAAGTTAATTAAACAAAATAAAAAAATAAAAAAACTTAATGGAATAATCTTAATATGTCCAGGCTCGTTTTAATTTATGTGAAACGTCAAAACTGGCCTATATCCTAAAGTTCATCCCAATAAAACATTGTTCGACATCAGTTTTGTTGCCAGCAACAAACAAATAATTAAAGTCAATAAAGAATGCTGTTTTATACAGAAACTGAAACTGTGTTGTGCTTAATCAATACACGCTGATTATAATATAGTTTTGTTTACAAAAAAATCCATATGGAGCGGTCAAGCCAGCGTCAGCTCTCTCTTATTGAGGTTTGCCAACAGCAGAGGGCGAAATGATGCTTCCCGCCCTGTGCTAAAAAAAAAAAAACAGTGTTGGCGGAAATCAGGCGGAACTGCGCTCTCTGATGTCACTTCCGTTGCGCGAAGCTGGAAGTTTGGCGCCGCGGACCGTCAGCTTTGTTTTGAAACGGGATGAGATAGCTAACAGATTATGAAGAAGATGTCTCGTAACATCGAAACAGTCGGTAGTTTTGCGGAAAAGCAACACTGGCGGTGACGGGTCTCCGAGTTGTGGAAATGCGGGATCGTTTGATAACCAAAATAATTACACTTGGCCAGGCAGCCGTTGTTGATGCCGTTAGGAGCCTTCAGTTCAGGCACGGTAACGTTACGACATCTGCGGTCTGTTAGCTTTAGGCTAACAACCGGCATAGGTCTCTACCGCCGACACCTCTGGTAAACAAACTGGTGGTGTAGATAACACCAGAGTCACCAGAACCACCATGCACAGGACCAAGCTGAAGAAAACCAAGGTGAGTGGAAAGAGGGCAGCCGTTAACTGAGTACGTCAAAAGGTGACATCTCTAATTTTTCATTATGTCATCGTTACGATAGCAACTAAAATGTTTGACTGTCCTGGTTGATTATCCTTAGTCAGTCTAATTCCCTGCCACTGTGTGATTGAACTCTTAAACTTGATCACTGTGTAGCACTACAGCGCGACCATGTGACAGTTTTCTGGGAAACCTGCCATCAGTATCAAAGCAAACATTTTATTCGCCGACACAGTGAAGTACCGGAACGTGGTGCTTGGTGCTGATGGCGCAGTTACACACAGCTCATACAACATTACATGCTCACACAACTACGCACATCGTAGGGTTCAGCTGCATTTGCCATCATAAACCAAAGGTCATATTGATAATGCAACTGTTACACCAGAGCATGTTTTATCACTCGAATATCTGTGTAAATGGGGAACAGAGATGATTTCAGTGCTTTTTTGATTTAAAATCAAAAAAGCACAATAGGGAAGTTTTGCAGATCGAGACCTGCCATCTTCAACTAGGCGGTCTGATTTATGCTGCAGTATGAATCCCCTACCTGTCTGTGTGGCTTCCTTCTCCCAGGTGACAGCAGCAGGGCAGAAGAACATCTCATCTTTCTTTTCCCCACAGAAGGTAGGAAGGATTCTTTCTTTCTTTCTTTCTTTCTTTCTTTCTTTCTGTTGATTTCTTTGTTCTTGTTTGTTCTGTTTGCTTGTTTCAGTGTGCAATACTTTAGTTTCTGTAAGGAAATACTCATGTCACTGTGGTGTTTTTAGGACTCAACATCTTCCACCAAATTATCAGTAACTGCCACAACACTCACCAAGACTGAACCTTGGATTAAAGATGGTGAAGCCTCCCCTGCTGGACTCTCTCCTTCCCCCTCCAAGAGGAGCGTCCTTGGGGTCCTAGACAACCACCTCCCGTCCTCCCCCGACCTCCTTTTGTCTGTCCCTGAGACCCCAGACAGTCAGATGCGGCCCACCTCCGCCTCTCCCTCCAGAGACCCGGGTCGGCGCTGCCCCCAGCCCAGCAGAGAGGTATCCAGTCTGGAGAAGGCTGGCCAGCTGTCCCCCCTCTGCCGAAGTCCTCGATCCAGAGGGTTGGGTGTAAGGAGAGTGATGACCGAGGAGGGAGGGAGAGCGAAGAGGGAAGAAGGGGGTTCTGGGTCACTGAAAAGACTCTTCAGCCCTCCTGAGGAATCCCACAATGCCAAGAGGCCCAGAACTGCCAACACACACACACCAAAACCTGTGATTGGCCCTGTAACTAACAGCCTACAAGTAACAAGGCCTGCCATTGGCTCCATGAAGAAACCTTGCTTCTCCAGTGACCATATCAAGTTGACTGGTCAATCTGAGAGATCAAAAGGTCGAGGGTTGAGTTTGAGTTTCTCTACAACCAATCGAGTGGGCTTTAGTGACAGCAGAAAGGAAGTGATATCACTGAAGCCGCTTTCTGTGAGACGGGTTTCCCCCCAGTCGTTGGTGGAGCCGAAACAACGACAGAAAGAGAGGGCTCAAGGCGAGGAGGAGCCTGTGTTTACTGTGATAACAGAGCAGAAGGCAGTTGAGCAGAAAGTCAGCGTAACGCCACACACACGCACAGATGTACACACTCTTAATGCTCACACATGTGAAGCTAACACACACACTCTTGATGCTCAAGTGCACAAACCCAATACACACACTGCCACAGTTGCAAGTGCGGAGGAGAGAGAGGTGGGCGCAGATGGGAATGGGGCTACTGGTACAGCCGTGACATCATCGGACCGAGACAGAGTTGCTGTGACATCATTGGACCAAGAGGGAGCTGGAGGTACAGCAGGGCTTTTGGCAACTATAGAGTTGGGATCTAATAGCCCCATGTTATATGTTCTTTATTATTCATCATCATCATTATTGCCCTGCCAACTTGTTTTTGTATGTTGCTTTTTATAATTAAAAAAAATGCAGGAATGGCATCATCAGCGTGTCCTACGGAAGAGATAATAGAGGACAATTGGTTTGATGAGCAGATGGAGCCGAGCACTGGACTTCTCACGGAGGTGAAATCCAACGCACCCCGGTGAGAAACACACATGAACTCACAGGCTGGGAGAATGATGCTGGGGAGTTTTATTCAGTCCGGTGATTGTCTGCCCGCTCTTCTGTTTGTCCATACGTTCGTCTTAAGATTATTTTTATGCTATTTATTTGCTTTGTCAAATGGTAAGAGAAGGGAGAACATGAGGAACATAGATTGTGTGCTGGGTTCAAAACCTTTGACTTGGTGCATGTTCTGGTTTTTTAATGGGAGCGGAGGAGTGAAAAGCCTGTTTCTGTGTCACTCTGTCCCTTTATGGGGTGACAGTAGCCTCATAGTTAGAGAAGTGAGCTTGTGACTGGAAGGTTGCTGGTCAAATTCCCGGATGGCCTGAGAGAGTCTGAATAATGGATGAGACAAATTCCTGTATGTTCATTGTGCTAGGTGAATAAAGTGATTCTGATTCAGAAAAATTATCAGTTTTGAGTACAAATTCCTTGAATAATTGTATTATTATTATTATTATTATTATTATTAATCATATTTTTTTTGCTTTTTCATACATCCCTTAGCTCAAAAAAGTCAAATTTCACCCTATAGTGTCTTTAACGGCTGTCACACTCTTACACACATACACACCTCCCCCTACTCTCTATGGATTGACAGACGCTTATCAAAATTGTAATTGTAAACATACAGTATAAACATATGTATTTTGTCTATTAATAACTCTCCCTTTCTCTCTCTCCCTGCAGTAAGGTGCCAGACCATGTGACCCTTTCTGGAGGCCTCAACAACCGTTACTGGGTGTTGGATGTGGAGGAGAAGCCTGGCCACAAAATACTGACTATCTCATGTTCCAAAGCACTACATCCAACTGAGACATGTCTGCTGAAAGACGGATGGTAAACCTGTGTGTTAGCTCTATCTCTGTTGGTTTCCCGCTCTTTTTCGATTCTGCATATTCTTCATCTGTCTTCTATGCTCTCTGTTAATCTCCTCTATCTCCATTATACACACTGCCTTTGGAAAGTTTTCAGCTCTGTTCTTCCTGTGTTTCCAGGGAGACGAGCCCGGTGTCCCGCGGCGACGTGGTGCATCTGGAGGGCCGCTGTGACGGTGGTTCCTGGTTGGTGGACAGGGAGCAGGGCTTCCTGGTTCTATATCCTGATTGGCTCATCTCAGGAACCAGCATCTCTAACTCCATCCGCTGCATGAGGAGTGCTGTGCTGGGAGACATGTTCAAGGTAAATTAATTTGCCACCTTGAAATGCATCACATTTGGCTTTTTTTTGGGGTTGGGTTGTTGTTGAATCCATGCCTAATTCTTAACATCAGAATTCAATTTGCACCTTACACCCCCCTTTCTCTTCTACTCTTTCCTGCTTGTTTGCCCCAATGCAGAGTTTTGATGGTGGCTCGAAGCAGATGCTGAACGGCACCATGGTCCATGAAGTCTTCCAGAAGGCTGCTATGGCTAAAGACTTCTCTGGGGAGAAGCTGTCTAATCTGGCTGACCAGGTCCTACTCAGCCCCCAACACCTGGGAAACATGTAAGTGGTTAGGCCTCCGCCCAACCCCCCTCCAAGCAACTTTTCAACAGCACAGTGATGGAGGACGGTGCTACAAGTAAGCAACTTTTCACTAGATGTGTAGTATTTATTTGTGTAGTAAGTATTTTGTCTGTCTATGTGTCTTTCTCTAGGTACAGTTTGGGTGTGAGTCAGGAGGAGATGAAACAGGAGCTGCATGATTATCTTCCCACTCTCAAAAAGTGGGCAGACGAATACCTCAGCTCCTCCACACCAAAAACCATCAGCCTCAAAATGTATGTACACAGACACACAGAGCTACAGAGTACCAGCAATTAGGCAAAAACGTAACGTCTTTAAACGTCTTTAACTCTACTGACGCACACATGCCTACCAAATTTTATGTGTCCATAACATCTATTTTATGTTTTTAATCAGCATAACTAGGTGTTGCTATATTGCCTTTTCCTAGTTTTCAACCAAATGTCAATTCAAATGTCAAATTAATTCAAATGTCAACAAAGAGACTTTATCATATCATCATCATATTTTGGAACATAATTACCTACAACCGGTGGGGATGAGGTTTTGTCAACTTAAAGAGCCAATATGTCTCCATCTCAGTCTCTTTCTTGATCTCCCCAGCCCGAGCCATGGAGGAGCTCCAAGCAGGCGGCAGGACTCCTCGTCGACTGTTGTCACGGTTACAGAGTTGGCAGACATAGAGGAGAATGTATGGTCGCCACGCTTTGGCCTGAAAGGGAAAATAGACGTGACGGCGCGGGTTCGAATCCAGAGAGCACGCAACGACAGTCACAGAACACCAATGGAGAGGATTATGCCTTTAGAGCTGAAGACTGGAAAGGAGTCGAACTCGATCGAGCACCGCAGTCAGGTTGGTGGAGAACATACACAGTTGGATTTACATTTTTGATGTAACGCACCATGGTGATGTAGATAGACACACACCTACACATTTAGATTTACAGATTTACCAGGTTTAAGAGCACTTTAGTCAGGTAGGTAAACACAAATACACATATACATTTTCAACATGTCCAGAGACACTTGAAATTAAATGCACATACACAGACTTCACACATCATATATACACACACATACACACACAAATGAATAGACAACGTCATCTTGTACTGAACAGTTACTGGAAGAGTTTAGCGTCTGTGGCAACAGCCAACAACCCAAGTAATTCTGTACACTGAGTCTAGAGAAGCGTAGTGATACCGAAGCTGGTTTCACAAACACACACCCACCATCCCCTCTCACTTCCCTTAATCTCTACCTGCGTCCATGTGTGTTTGGTGTGTGTCTAGGTGATCCTGTACACACTGATGAGCATGGAGAGATATACTGATGCTGAAGCTGGCTTCCTGCTCTACCTAAAGACTGGCAACCTGCACCCTGTAGTGGCTGGCCACATGGACCGCAGAGGTATACCCACACACCAGGACTGCACAGATCATAATCCCATATCATGATTTTAGAATAAATTTTTAATAATCACAAAATATGGGCAATATTGAAATATTTAATTTAACTTGGAACACCTGCTGTCTGATACTTGAAAACCAGTATAGTTGAACAGAACTATATGTACCTTGACTGGCTTTCATCAAATTATGATGTGTCATTTGCCTGATATCAAACAGAATAGTCACACTCCATTTCCATCTTCAGTCTGACATTGCCTCCACTCTAACCGATTTCCGTGGGGGAGGGGGATTTGATTTTCCCCAACCAATCACTAGAGAGCAATGTATCCGCCTGAATTTAATGTAATTTTAAGTTGACGCTAATGCGTAGCCATGACAACACCAGAGACGGTTCAGAAAGTATAGAGCATCTTTGACAACACGGAGCGAAGTAAAAACAAAATATTTCGGATTTCAAAGTAATTGGTACTTTTAATCGATTTAGAACAGCCTCGATAGCAGCGTCTATCTTGTCTATAGCGGTCGCCATTGTTGTTATTACTCCTCCTTGGTTCCGGCGCACAGCTTGACAACGCTTTACAACAGCTTGACAACGGCGTTAGTCCCGCCCGTGGTGCTGATTGGCCAATTGTTAGTCCCCCCCGGCGCTCATTGGACCAATCATTTTTCAACCGAGAAACTGCTGTTTCATGTCACGATGCCAGACCAGAATCAGTCAGCTCAGTGGAGTGGGCGGATTCAAAGGTCTGGACCCAGGCAAATGTGTCATGGAACCAGAGAAGAAAAGTCCTGTCTTTTCACACAGCGATCTCTTTTCCACTTATTTCACTACTAAATCTGTATGTGTGTGTATGTGTGTGTGTGAATGTGTGTGTGTGTGTTTACCTCAGAGCTGCTGAAGCTGAGGAACACCCTGGTCCATCACCTAAGCAACTGTGTGCAGAAGGGGGCGGGGCAGAGCCGTCTATCTAAACTTCCTGACATCCTGACGAACAGACAGACCTGCCAATACTGTCCTCAGAGGAGAAACTGTGCTTTATATGAGAGGTAAACATTTTAAGACTAGTTCTTTAGCCGTGGAACAAAGAACTGGAAAATATGGTCATATCTCCTCTCAGAAGTCACTAGAAATTGACAGAGGTGGGGACAGTTTTAATTGCTTGAGACTTGACTTGATGCATGAAGAGAAAACTTGAGACTTGACATGACTAGGGTTCTGGTGACTTGGGACTTGACTTTGACTTGTACTTTGATGACTTGAAAAGGTTTCTAAAGTCTTGACAAAAGATCTTGGCCCGGATCTATTAAACGTTTGCGCCAGTGCAAATCGCATTGCAGGTGCTAAAACCTTGTTCTCTGCACAGCACATTTTGCGCCTGAAATCATGGGTTGATCTGGGTGTGCCTTTTTTGCGGTTTGATATAATTGCATATGCATTTGTGGGTGTTCCAGGGATGAAGTGCAAAATTAACAGAGGGTTTTATGGAAATTGGCAGAGGACGTGATTTATCAAGAGGCGGTGGCCGTTAACACCTGTTGATTGCACACAGAATTTAAGACCTAGGAAAAGCTTATCATTTTGCGAACAGAATGGCTCCAACGAGACTGGCTCTGGAACCGACTCTAAGATCAAGGTGACACAGTCATCTACACATCATAACATGTAGACATAAGATCGCATCCCTATTATAATTTCAATCAGGTTTAAACGGGTATGCTGATTTAAAAATACACCATCATTGGCAGAGTAGCAGAATGCGCACTCAATATGCAGACTATTACCTAAATATACAAAAAGAAAACGCACGCTCGCACACTCTTCTCTGGATTTGCTGATACTTATTATGAGCCAATATCTAGGCGGCCTAGCCTTGATGTAAACAATGCAGCTAAAACATGTGTGCGTAATAACCTCTCCATGGAGAGGTGTGTGTGCGGATTCATACCTTCACCAGGTCTCCATCCCTGCCACACTGGCCCCTGTGTCTCAGTCAGGCTCCTGCTGCTCCTCCAAGGGAGTTCAGGCTCCTCTTTGGCTTATTTGTGCTAAGCATTTTGGCTCACCTCCTCATATACCAGCGCTTTTACCTCCGCTAAATCGCGCCTGTGGTGCCCAACTGCATTCACTTTATTTGTTATATCGTTCCAGAGTGACTTTTACGCACGGGTAAAACATCTCTTCTTTGCAGCTCTTTGTGGTTTCTCTGCCACCAACACTTCCAGCTCCACCGGAGAGAAATTTGCTCTTCTTTTGTCCATCATTACGTTGCCACAAATAGGCTATTGTGCGTATTGTTTGGCCCTTATATTTGTGCACTCGCAATTATAATTAATTATCTGCGCCTCCGCTCATTTGCATGCACTACTTTAGTAAATACCATGCGCTGGCGGAACAAATTTCACCCGCAATTGCTTTTGTGCTGCGCCTGGAATTACGACATGTTAGTACATCCAGGCCCTTGTGTTTGTGTAAATGACTTAGATTGAAAGTGATGAGATTTGTTCCAGCAGACGACTGAATTTAAATTCTGTTTTCTGAATTTGTATACAATGATTGAATTTATTGAAGTTAAAACTGATTATAGAAATCAAACTCATGATGCTCCAAGTTTTTATCCTATTAAAACCATATTGCATTGAAAAGTCCTAGATATTTAGTTATCTGTAAGATATTAAATTGATACTGGACTCTTGATTTGTTCTGACTTGACTGTTCTACATTTAGACTTGAGACTTGACTTGAGACTTGACATAAATGACTTGGACTTGACTTGGTAATCTACATGTAGACTTGAGACTTGACTTGAGACTTGTGCCTCAAGACTTGAGACTGACTTGGGATTCGAGCAAAGTTGACTTGGTCACACCTCTGGAAATTGACATTCAAAGCCATTGTTGAGGAAAAAATCTCCTCCCAAAGATCACCCGCAGAACCCCCTGGTATCAGTGGTATCTAATGATGATCTCAGCTGTTGCTTTATCACACAACTGCTGCCTTATGACACTTTGATTAGTTAATAACTTCCTGGAAAAGGATTTCATATCCATGTACTCTCCATGAAATGTAATTGAAAGATGGCTGTCTCTGTGTTTATCTCTGTCCTTTGGGTTTAATGATTTAGTATCTAAATCTCAACTCTTTATCAATTCAGAACTTTGATTTATATGTTTTGTTTGAAGAATAGGTGCATCGGACCTTGTGTATTGGTAATTATCATCACAAGGTTTTTCTAGCCTGCTAGCCCGAGGCCAGTTTTTTTTTTTCAGTCCAAGGTAATTAAATTGTCTTAAGTCATCAAAATCTGACTGGGGATTATTGGAGATGGTGAGATTTTTCATCAAGCTAATGCCCCAAGTCCTTAAGTTTTATCCATGTTCATCTCATTCCTCTCTTCCCCTCTCCTTGTCTCCTCTGTTGTCCTTTCCCCTCTCCTACCTCTCCCTCTCGCTTCTCTCCGTGTCTCTCTCTTCCCTCTGTCTCTACATCTGTCCCTCCTCCTCAGGGCGCTGGACAGCAGCTCTTCAGACATCTCCCAGGATGCTGTGCAGGACTTCCTGCAGCAGGAGACCGGTCACCTGACCCCGCCACACCTGAGTTATTTTTCCCATTGGTTGCTGCTCTGCTGCTTGGAGGCTGTTACCATGGAGACCAAGAATGGCCGTAAGCATGTGTGGCTGCAGACCGCTGAAGAGAGGTGAGAGGCTGGAGACACAAACTAAGACGTGTATACATGGATACAGTTCTTTTGCTTTCACTGAATGTCACTGCTCCTGTCTTCAGCCATTGTGAATCACTCCCAATAAAGCATCCAGGCAAATTCAATATTTGGAGACAAAGTTACACTGGTTACAAGTTACACTATTGGCTCTCTTCACACAATTTAAATTATTTTGCTTACTCTTATTTGTAGAGAGAAGAGTGGCGGCTGTGTGGGGAAGCTGCAGCTCAGCGGCCCGGTGACCCTCCAGTCTGAAGGGGTTTTCCTCCATCGCCTCCAGCGAAGCGGTGCGGCCTTGCAGCAGGGAGTCAACATAGGTTTGACAAGTGGGGACCGCATCGTTGTTAGCGACCAGGATGGTCGTCTAGTTGGCTTGGCAACGGGCTACCTGTGTGATGTCAACAGGACATCGATCAGCTGCACTCTGGACAGGTGAGAAGGAACCCACACACACACACACATACACACGGTCACACAATTACCTGCTTGAATGGACGAGGTGTATAAAGATGTCTGCTGCCCTCTGTGACTTCACACAGTCCTCCATGATCACTCAGCTAGCTTGATATCGTCGAAAAGGCCGACATTAACAAACGTTCTGTGGCAGCCATCTTAAGTGTACCACACAAAGGACCATTGAAGGATAGTGAATTGAACTTGGAATGCCTAAACTACACTTTGAAATTCACCCAACTGATTCCTGTTTTGCTGTTTGGTGTGTGTTACAGAGACCTGTCTAAGTTCAGCGGTATGTTGTTTCGGTTGGACATTGATGAGGGCGTGGTCGGCCTCAGTACCCACCTCACCAATCTCTCCAGGCTGATGGAAAACTGTCAAGACAGGTATGTACACCAGTATGTGATTATAAATTATGTTAGCAAAGTACAGTATGTACTAGAGCAGGAACAGTCATGTTGGAATCAATTTAGTTGCCAAGTACAATTCATTTCCAGTAGGTTGTCTTGTGGCGCTTTTCCACTGCATGGTACCGACTCGACTCGACTCTACTCGCCTTTTTTGGTTTTCCACTGGCCAAGTACCAGGTACCAGGTACCATATTACGTAGTACTGGTACTGGTACTTTTTTTGGTAGCACCTCCGTCGAGGTTCCAAGCGAGCTGAGGCGATACCAAAAGGTGACGTAAAAACACTGCAGACCACTGATTGGTCAGAGAATCGTCATCGCGACACGGGACGTATATGCTAACGTTAGCTACCAGGCTAGCTTACCCTCTTGCGTCGCCTTGAGCAGCCAGAGAGCAGTCTGTTGTCTTGCTGCCTTCAGCCTCTTCTGAAATAAAAATCTGTCTCCTTGCTGTGACTAACAGCCACATACCGAGAATCAAGAACACCATCGCTCCGATATCCTCCATTGTAGTTGTGTGTCGCGTTTCATGCAGCGTCGCAGCGTCGCTATGACGACCAGTTTGGGGGGTGGGGCACATTGAGGGGGTACTATCTGCAGTGGAAAACCAAAGTGGTACTACCAAAAGCGAGTCGAGGCGAGGCGAGGCGAGGCGAGTTGAGGCGGTACTATGCAGTGGAAAAGCGCCATTGGTGATATTGGTGCAGAGACATATTGGCAACTTCATAGTACTTGAGAGATAACTTCATAGAGTTTCATAATATGTCCTGGCAAATGGCACGTGGACAACAGATGCAAAACATACAAAGGAAAACGGACTATACGTATCACTATGCACATAAATGGTCAGTATTCAAATATGCATTATAGCAGCATGGCACATTGAATGGTTGCAGCTGTAGTAGGAGATGCAGTGAGTTTCCAGTCGTGTATCGGTCCTGTACATCATGAGCTACTTATACTGATACAGTTGTCTCTCAGGTAATGTTAAGGGGAATAAATAGGAGCCAATACCCACTTCACTAATTTCTCTAAGCTGATTAAAGAGACCGGCACCTCCAACACAAGCACTTACATCACAGCATGTCTACAACAGCACATCCGTGGCTTGTTTGCTGTACTGATTTTTGTATGATAATAAATGCATGTATCTGTGTGTCCAGTGAGCGTCTGAGGGAGCTGGTAGTTGACCTCCGTCCTCCAGAGTTTATCTCCAGCCTCAGCTCTGTTCTGCCTAGAGAGGCCAAGGATACTGTGGCCAACATACTCAAAGGTGAGAACTCTACTCTGCTCATCTGTGTGCTACTCTTCTACTCTATTCTGCCCAGAGAGGACATGGATGGTAACACCAACATACTTAAAGTTAATCTGTCTCATGTATATGTACTCTGTCCTTTTCTCTGTTTTACTCTGCTTTATTTTTCTGTTCTGTCCACGGGGGAAATCATTGTTTTTTGTTCTCATGTTCTCATCCTCTCCTCTGTACTGCGCTTGACTTAGTTCACCACTTGTGTTTTTTTACTGTCTTCCATTCTATTTCTTTTCTTCTGTCTTCTCTGCTCTTCTGTGTCCTTTCCTCAAATGACAAAGTGGTATTATCATTACAGTATTTTCCATAGTGATATACGTATTACCTCTTCGGTAGACATTTCTGTTGGATCTCCGCTCTTATTAGCGAGTTCACTCATCTCTATTGTGAAAATGTGTGAAAATGGCTGTGTCAATTACAGGCCACTGTAACTCAATGGGGACAGGAGGGGTGAGTGTCTGGGGGTGGGGGCTGTACCAAAGACTTGTGTAGAGGAATACTAGTTTTTCCAATGTTGTGTCAATTCATGCACGTGTGTGTGTGTGTGTGTGTGTGTGTGTGTAGGTCTGAACAAGCCCCAGAAGCAGGCCATGAAGAAGGTGTTGTTATCTAAAGACTACACACTGATTGTTGGCATGCCTGGCACGGGAAAAACCACAACCATCTGTACCCTGGTAAAACCCATAACCATAACCATAACCCAGAGATACAACCC